>NC_043714.1:3497101-3498381 GCF_006229205.1 Suricata suricatta
ATTAATTTCTCTGTCTTTTTTTCAGCTTCCTCTTTTGCTATAACTATATCTTCTAATTCACCTATTCTTCTCTCTGCCTTGTCAGTCCTTGAGGTGGCTGCCTCCAGTTTGTTATTCACCTCACCTATAGCCTTTTTTAACTCATCAGTTGATTCTTTGATGCTTTTCTCAACCCCAGCGATTAACCTTATGACAAGCTTTTTAAATTCTTGATCCAGTATGTTGTCTAAATCTGCCGTGAGCAGTTCTGTGGCTGTGACTTCCTCCTGGAAGTTCTTCAGGGGAGAGTTTCTTCGTTTTGTCATTTTTGCCAGTTTTCTGTCTCTTGTCACCTTTAGAAAGCTCATTGTGCTCTGTGTACCTATTAATATTTCTCTGTTAAAGGAGGCTTATTGGCTGTCCAGGGCCTGCCTTTTCAGGAAATATTCTCTTAATGGTGTCTCTCGGTTTCTCAAATTGTGCCTGTGAGTATTTTAATTCCCTACTCTGCAATATTTGGGACTTGCCTTCTTGCACACTTTGGCTTGTTTCTTGGTGTAGTCCTAAGAAGGAAAACAGACAGACAAACACAGAGGGAACAGAAGCACACATACACACAGACAAATCAAACAATGAAACACATTAAAGGGGGAAAGAAAAGAAAGAAAATGGGAAGGAAAGAGACGAACAGAAGAGAAGAAGAGGAAATAAAAAGAAAAGAGAAAGAAGAAAAGAAAAATTAAAAAAATATATAAAAGGGGTTCAGAGATAACAAAGGACAGTAGACAGTTTAAAAGTGTATGAACAGTTCAGGGGAGAGGTAAAGATGAGATATTGGAGTATATATCTGGGTTGCAAGAAGGTGAAAAAGTAAGGGAGAAAGGAGAAAGGAAAATAAGGAGTAAAAATTTAAAAGAATTAAGTAAAGAAAAAGGAAAAAAGGTAATAATGACAAAGAAATAAGTACGAAAAAGGTGAGGAAATAATAAAAAATTTTATATAAAAAAAAGAAGCAGCAGCTCCCCATCATGGATAGGTGTGGTTTGATGTGGTAGGTCTTGGAGGCTGCTCTCAGAGGCTCCGCCTTGGTGTCTATGGAGATTAGAATGGCAGAAGCCAAGCTCAGCTAAACTAAGCATGGTAGGCCACTCTAATGAGTCTGATCTCCTTGGGCCGCAGTTGAGCTGAATTGTATTTTCCAGGCCCCTCTCTGTTCAAAATTCCAGTCCGTGCACATTTGTGCTATCACAGATGAAATGTATTTGTTTTGGTGGCTGGCTTCTTAGGGGGAGGAATCAGTT
>NC_043714.1:3498481-3642219 GCF_006229205.1 Suricata suricatta
TGGACCTTGAGGGTGTCATGCTGAGCGAAGTAAGCCAGGCAGAGAAGGACAGATACCATATGTTTGCACTCATAGGTCTAACAGGAAAACAGGAGAGACCTAATGGTGAACACGGGGGAGCAGAGGAGGGAGAGAGTGTTGGGGAGAGAGAGGGATGTAAATTTTGAGAGACTATTGAATGCTGAAAATGAACTGAGAGTTGAAGGGGAAGGGGGAGGGGGAAAAGAGGTGGAGGTGATGGTGGAGGGCACTTATGGGGAAGAGCACTGGTTGTTGAATGGAAAACAATTTGACAATAAATTATTATGGAAAAAAAAAGTGAAGTAAAGACCCCAGGCCCACATTTGGTATCGAAGTGCTCAATAAGTTAATAAGAAAAAGAAAAGGAATGTACATTATGGATGATTTGGACAATCTAAAGATGCAAATATTGTAAAATTATTCAATAAATGGCATCTGTATTTTCAGAGTCCCTGAAGTATAGTTAAAACTCTTGGGATATTTTCTTCCAATTTTATTAAGTATTGTAAATTTTCAAGCAAAAAAAATCATCACAGAACATATTATATTTTGATCCGTTTAAATTAACATTATATAATGAACAGGTCCATTTTTAAAATACACTATTATAAGACTCACAGTATCAGTACATCAATGTTTATCGGCAATCTCCTCACTCTAAATGTGTGTTCTCATTTTTGTCCACTAGTACTAATGTGATAGACGAAAACATGTGCTCCTAAATGTTTGTTTCTGGTTACCTCCTCACTACATTTTTGTCCAAGTTGCTGTTGTTTTTCCTTTATCACCAGTTCACTACTGAAAAACTACCAAAAATAAAAAAGGGACTAAGCAGCATTAAAGATCAATATAAAAGTTTTATTCTCAGGCCATAAAAAAGACTTTGTAGTATTTCTGAATGATAGAATTCTACAAATTAAAAAAAAAAGGGAAAATATCATTTATTTTATTTTTTTAATTTTTTAATGTTTTATTTATATTTGATACAGAGAGAGACAGAGCATGAGAGGGGGAGGGACAGAGAGAGAAGGAGACACAGAACCGGAAGCAGGCTCCAGGCTCTGAGCTAGCTGTCAGCACAGAGCCTGACACGGGGCTCGAACCCACGAACGTGAGATCTGACCTGAGCCTAAGTCAGAGGCTTAACCGACTGAGCCATCCAGTCGCCCCGGGAAAAATATCATTTACATTCTAGCTCCCTCAAATGAATTTTTGCTTCTTTTCTCCTTTTGATTTTCCTTTCTCTCATTATTTTCAATAATTATTGTACCCAAACAATGTAGCTGTAGTTTTCAACAAAAGTTGATAAATATAAAAGCACTCATTGGACTTTATCTTATGAGGGAAGAAGAGTAAATAGTAAAAGTTACTAATAACTAAAAATCTAATAGTAAAAAAACATAGATTGACTTTAAATGATTAACTATAGAATATGGACTTTCTAGAAGACAAGCCGTACTATTTAGATAATACCCATTCATGGCCTTGCTATAAATGCTAGAAGAAATCAGCTAGAGATTTTAAAAAGCCATTAATCGTAGCTGAGCATCTATTTCTGGTAAGGGATTGTGCTAGGTACCTAAGACCTCATTCTCCAGGCACTTGCAGACTAGTACTAAGTTACGTAGAAGCATACACGATAGCTGAATGGGACATATTATAATAAGAGGCAATAAGAGACAAACTACAATATAAATAAGAGTGATTGAGTCATACTGAAGAATCCAGGTGAAAGTCTGTGAAAATATGATAACTTAATTCTACCTCTATTCAACAAATATGTACTGAATGCCTATCATACTTTCTAATATAAGGCACACGGAAATGAACTAAACAGAAGTTTTGATCTTATATACCCTATATTTCAGTAATGCAAACAAAACACAAATAAACCAGAAAAATAAAATTATCACTTACTGAGAAGGGAAAGACCTAGAAAAGCCTTATTTGTGAGATAGGGTGACAAGAATTTGGCTCAGTCTGAGTTAATTTAAAAACTTGAAAGCAAAGAATAAATGTTTAAAGATATGAAAGAGAATTTCACATCAAAGAAGAATTTTAGAACCAATTTTCTGGAACTCTAGAATCGAATCCAAAACTTGCAGCAATCAGAGGACTGCTTAATTAAAAAGGGGGGTGATTTTTGATAAGAAAGGGTGTCATTTCCATTCACTTGCCCACCGTCTCCAGTGGTCGTGGCTGCTGCTACAGGTGTGGTGATCAATAATCCTGATGGGGCAGGTTCTTAGAACACACAGCTTCAATGTGTTTTGACCTTTCAGCATTTCCCTAAGGGGCACGCACAGACGCTGACCTTTGTTTTTCTTCCCTACTCCCCTAGGCTGGAGTGGCTGGTCAGGCAGTGGCCCCCGTGTTGTCAAAACATTTACAGACGTACACTATCCCTGCCCATGTAGGGTAAGACACAGCACACGGCAAACATCAAACAGACTCCCACCTGAAAAGGAGGAGGCCGAGAAAGAAGTCTTTTGCCGGAATGAAAACTTGGAACAGGTATTACATATCCCAGGGAATAAGGAATGCAATGTGCAGGACCAGCAGACACATCTGGATACGGGCTGAGATAAAAGTGAGAGGACTGCAGGCTTGCACGTGGGCACTGCACGGGTAGGGGTGACAGCAGAGGCAAAGCTCTCGCAATCTGGCTCAGCATTGAAATGTTACTCCGCCTCAGAGCGATGGAAACTAACCAGTGTTGGTGAGGGTGTGGAGAAATTGACACTGGCCCACATGCTTGGAGGGAATGGGCAATGGTGAACCGCTGTAGGAAACAGGTGGTGGGTCTTCAAAATGTTAACAAGTGAATAAACAATCAAGGAATAGAATCAGAACCAGGATGCTGGCGGTTGCCGGAGGGGAAGAGGTGTGGGGATGTGCAAAGTGGGTGAAGGGGAGTGGAGGGTACAAGCTTCCAGTTATGGAATGAATAAGTCATGGAGATGAAATGGACAGCAAGCCAATACAGCCAGTGGCGCTGTAGTAGCCTTGTATGGTGACAGGTGGAGGCTACACTTGTGAGGACACTTGTCGAGTCATTGTATTGTACACGTGAAACTACTGTAACATTGTCTGTCACCATACTCAAATAGGAAAAAGTGTCAAACATAGAAATGCCATAGGACCCAGTCACTCCACTCCTAGGTAAGTGTCCAGAAGAAAAGAGAACTTATAAATACATGAACATGCATAGCACTACTATCCACAGCAGCCAAAAGGTGGAAGCAACCCAAATGTACATCAGTGGATAAACAGGTGGGTAAATAATTATGGTATATACAGATAATAGAATAAAAAATAAAGTACTGATCTTTGGTACAATGTGATAAACCTCAAAAAATTAGGCCAAGTGGAAGAGAGTAGACACAAAACATCACATACTGTATGATCCCATTTGTATGAAACATTTAGAATATGCAAATCCATATAGCCCAACACAAACCAGTCACTGGAAGGTGAGGAGAGAGAGAAGGGAGAATGACTTGCTTAATGGGTACTGGCTTTCTATTCAGAGTGACACGAAGTTTTCTAAATCAGATAGATGTAAGTGCTCTAAGTGCTTCTCACTGAACTATTCCCTTTAAAATGGTAGGTCCAGTATTGCATAAATTTTGTCACAATTAAAAACTGTAATATAGGAGCACCTGGGTAGCTCAATTGGTTGAACAGCCAACTTTGGCTCAAGTCATCATCTCATGGTTCATGAGTTTGAGCCCCACATCAAGCTCTGTGCTGGCAGCTCAGAGCCTGAAGCCTCCCCTTTGGATTCTGTGTCTCTCTTTCCCTCTCCCCTGCTTGCACTCTGTCTCTCTCTGTTTCTCAAAAATAAATAAACATTAAAAACAAATTTTAAAAAGAAAAAATTAAAACTGTAATATAAATAAACTCAGTAAAGTTAATGAATTCATGAAGGAAAAGAAGGAAAAAAGAGAAAAGAAAAGAAAAAAGAAAAGAAAAACAAAGAAAAGAAAAGAAAAAGAAAGGAAAGAAAAGCAACCAATTGAGCTACCCATGTGCCAGTGGCCAGAAATCCCCCAAAGGCTTGTTTTTTCCTCCCTTTGCTCCAATATGTATTTATACTGGTAAAAGATTGTTAACATCTTTGGGGAGAGCTGGGAAGAACATTAACAGTACAAAGTTTTGCTAGTATACCGGGGTTGTTTCTCAAGGGAATCCAGCCTTTCCTTTATTCACGGGGGTTCTGCATCTACAAACTGGCTCAAGTTTGAGAATTAATTGAGGGACCATCAGGTTACACTTTTGTTCACTTCTTCTAGAACATTTCTGCTCAAACATTTCAGATAAGAATTTAGTAGGCATCCTGCCCATTCACTTCTAGGAATACAGTCATCAACTAGCTAACACCATGGATTTGCTCAGACTCTGCTCTCCATGACCTCCACCTTGCCTTTGACATTTGAGGGTCTCCTCTTGGCCCCTGAACCCAAGATCTAATTACCCCTCTTGTATTTAGGTTTCCCAGTTTAGTGGCTACAGTTTACCCATGAGGTCTCGCCTGGAGAGGAGGACGCTGGGGCTCCCCTCACACATTTACTTCTCACAGTTGTGGTGGAAGGCCTATCTTCTGGGTCCTCCCAGGGTGAGTGAGCAGGTATTAAACAACAAATCCACTCTAATATTTTAATTCCCCCCACCTTTTACATCGCTTTCTCTACATTTAAACCACAGGGGATTTCTGATTTTCTCACCATAGGTCATCTTTTGGTTCATACTTCAGCCAACGAAGCAACTTTTAGAAAACTGTCTAACTCCCCAAGCTAGACCATTAAGTGCAGAGTCTCTCCTTAGTGAGTCCATATCTGTAAATTTGGTCTGATACAACTTAATGTTCCTTCCATCACTATCCCACATTCTCCTACACATGTTCCCCAGATTTCTGTCTGTGCAAATTACTCAATAGCATTTTTGGAGCGTGGCCCACCTCCTCATGGGTCACACTTTGTACACTCCCCTTTGGTGAGTACCGTACTGGCATTTAAGTCTCGTTATAGGTCTAGAAGCAGAGAGGGGTGGTAGGCGTAGGTCATGAGAAGAATCAGTTTTGTCTTGAATGGCGACTGCCTCGGGAGAGGCCATTGCCACTTCCTCAGCCAGTACATGGTTAATTCCCTCGGACCCCTCAGACACAGGTGGAAGAGTCACCTGATGTTACTGTGGGTGGGAGTGTCATTGCCACTGGTGGCGGTGAAGCCTCTTCCCCTGAGAAAGAATACTCATTGAAGTTTAGGTAACTAATGTTCTCAGCTTCATCAGGGTCTTTACATACATTGCCACCCCAGTCTATAAGATCGCATTCTTTCTTAATCAGTGTTCTTGCTTTAATACTTTGCAAAGTGAAAATTCAGATTTCATTATAGTTCAGCCACTCACAGGTGAAATTCTGCATTTGATTTTCACCAACTTAGTCCCTCCTCTACAGGAGGTAAGAGTTTCCTCCAGGGTGCACATAAGCTCTCGGGTCATTTATGTGGCACTTGAAATAGGAATTTGAAACCTTGAGCTCATCCTTTTCTTTCTCCATTTTGTCTAAAACAGGAGAAACCGGCCAATATCATTTTATTTGTTAGTTTTTCCAAAAATGTTCTAAACTATCATAGATAGAGTTACCCTGCTCTTTGTTTCTTGTAGTGATCGATTAGGAATATTTGGTGAAGATACTTTCCATGTCACTATTGCCAGATCATACCAGGGATCACAAATGTTCTCTATACTAACAAGAATAGTGTCATTCATGTATTTAAATCTCATCATACTAAAAATCTTCCAAAGATATTAGGTGCTATCTGCCAGTCAGAGACCCAAAAAAGCTAGTGATGTAGTTCAGAGCCCTGAGATCTGGAGAGCTGAAACTGCGGGTCCCAGTCTGCATTTGAGGCTCCAGAACCAAGAGTGCTGAAGGGGGAGGATCCTCGTCCCAGCTCAACCTTCGGGCAAAGAGGGCAACCCCTCCCTTCCTCCACCTCTTTATTCTAGTTAGGCACTGGGTTGCCAAATATGGGAGGGCACTCTGCCTTACTCAGTCTACCAAACTACATACTAGTGTCTTCGGAAAGCAACCCCCAGACACATTCAGAAAATATGTCTTAACAGATATCAGGGGCCATCCTATGGTGCAGGCAAGTTGACACACAAAATTAGCCATCAGTCTGCCATAACAATGTGCTGAGAGAATTAGAATATCATTCATCATACAGATGTAAATGTTAAAGTATGAGAGATATATCTCATAAACCATGCAGATTTTCTATTTTTTCTGGAAATATTGAATTAGTTTTCTGGGCTGTACTACTTCATATAAAAGTAATAATGGCCACATAAAGAGGAATCACTTCAGTTAGTCTTCAAACATTGTAGAAATATGATGCATATAGATATCTGTATATTCATTTATTTTTATTTTTTTAATCCAGAAAATTGAAAAAAAAAAAAAGACTTTCCAAAGATAGAAACTAAAATAATCCCAGATCTGTAGAAAAATGCACTCTTTTAATTGAAATAGTTAATGCAATTAATAGTGATTATTTTTTTCTTATGAATGCTTAATTTACTCTTTGGGTAATGACTTATGATTACCACTCATTACCAAATAATTGCATGTTATTTAGCGATTTGTATGATGCTGTTAATTCATACTAATGATAAGGACCAATATCTCTAAACCTAAATTCTAGCCTTCTGTATAAATACAGTTGCTTTTGATAATAAAACTTAACATTCATAAATGTACTCTATTGCAATTGCTTGATGTTTCTTGAAAAATCACTTATGGGATAGGAAAATTATTTTTGTTTAAAGAAGATATTATAATGGGGTAGAAGTTATGCTAAATTTTACTCACTTGAGTTCTACTGACAGTGTCAGTAAAAGAAGTGATCACTTGGAGTTGGCATCTAGACTCCTGTTGCTTGTCATTGCAGACAAGACTTCTTCATGCACTTCCTTTTCCTTTGAGATGATTCTCCCATGAGAATTTCCATTTTGTGTTAAGTGCGTAGGGGCTCCTCTTTCTCCTCTGATGGGGAGTGAATCTGTCCAGCAGCCACCAACACCCTGAAGCTGGCAAAGTTGTGGCAAACGAAACTCCAGACAAGCAGAGGTCTCTGCCTTCAATGTGTCCTGGAGGAAGTGGCAGGAACCGGATGTGAACACCAGGGCTCCTTCACAGCATCACCTTTGGGGGCAAAAATCCGTGTTAAAGTGTTGTGCCCCCAGTACTACACCCTGTGGACCTCAGACAAGCTTTTATCATGTATTAACATTAGTTGCTTTATTTATAAAAGGGGACAACTACAGACTTGGGCTGTGGAGATAAGTAAAAACTGGGCAAGATAATTGATAGCAGAATGGCCGTGTTCCACGTATGCTAGAATTTGTAAGTATTATGAATAGTCATTGCTAAATATACTATCCCTAATGGACCATAATATACACTATAAATTTTGCACAATTTGCCTTATGGGGAAGATAAAGTCTAAATGAGGACGAGGTTAAGTTATAAATATACAGGTAAATGAAGATTTATATTACAAAGCAATCAAATTTACACTGGACATTGTGCATATCATTTTCAAGGTTAAACACAACATTTGGCACTGAACTTGCTTTCTCAGTGAGAGCCCAAAAGTTACCCTATTTTTAGGAGAAGTCTGGGAAGATGGTGGTGTATGAGGACCCTAAGTTCACCTCATCCCGTGGACATAGCTAGGTAACAGTCACTTCAGTGCAACTGACCCAGAAAACAACCTGGAGCCTGGCAGAGCAGACGCTTCCCGGTTAATCACAGAGAAGAGCTCACACTGAAAGAGTAGTAAAAGCAGAGACACAGTTGGAAATTAAACTCCTGGCAAGACTAAATACAAACAGAAAGGACACCACAAGCACAGAGAAAGAAAATGAGTAGATCTCACCACGGGCACCCTAGCACTAGAAGCCCCCACTCCAGCCCCTACTCAAGCCCCTGTAACATTTGGGGTTTGTTTGGGTTTTTTACCCTTTTTTTGAGAGACAAAGAGAGACAGCATGAACAGGGGAGGGTCAGAGAGAGAGGGAGGCACAGAATAGGAAGACAGGCTCCAGGCTCTGAGCTGTTAGCACAGAGCCCGACGCGGGGCTCGAACCCACAAATCATAAGATCATGACCTGAGTCGAAGCTGGATGCTTAACCGACTGAGCCACCCAAGTGCCCCAACATTTGGTTTTTAAAACCAGTAGGCCTTAACTCTGTGAGGTTTTTACAACCAGGGGAGCTTAACTCTGGGTACTTTATATATTTTTTCATGTTTATATACTAGAGAAAGGAGAGCACAAGCAGAGCAGGACAGAGAAAGAAAGGGAGACAGAGTTTCCAAAACATGTTCCAGACTCTGAGTTAGCTGTCAGCACAGAGCCTGACGCGAGTCTCGAACACACAAACCATGAGATCATGACCTGAGCTGAAGTTGGATGCTGCACCGACTGAGACACCCAGACACCCCAATTCTGGGTGCTTTAAAATTCAGTGAGCCTAACTCTGAGAGAACCAAAAGATGATAGAAAACTGAGTCCCTGTCCTTAAAGAGTCAGCATAACAAAAACGCACACCCAGATACAGCACAGAACCAAAAGATGATAGAAAACTGAGTCCCTGCCCTTAAAGAGTCAGCATAACAAAAACGCACACCCAGATACAGCACAGAAGCAGTGGTTGAAAAGTGCCTCTAGTGCATGGGAAAGAGACTTACTTACTAATCTTAGAATCTGCAGTGGAGGGACAGGGATTTTTAGGAAACATCTCCAAAAACAAAAGACATGGGGGCATCATCTCTTCCCCTCCCCATCTCAGCCTAGATAACCAGACACCTGGGGGGGGCGGGAAACATGAATATTATCCATCTAGTTTGCTCAGTCTGTGTTGCCCTATATTCTCCTGTGGACTCTGTCCATCCTACCTCCTCTACTCACCAAAAGTCTCTCCAAAGAAGTTCCTGACATGTCTCTTTCTGTGAGCAGCCCCCACTGCAGCCGGCAGCACTGGCAAAATGACTCCTGCCCTGGGGAGAAGAAGGTAACCACACACATTTAGACTGTAGCCCCAGCAGTGGGTGGGGGACAGACATCTAATCTGACTGCCAGTCCACCAACAAAAGTCTCTCAGGAGGCAGCACAAAGAGAAAGCCTGGGGTCACTGTAACCCCAACCGACTGACTGGGAGCAGCAACAGACATGTCTATCTGGTCTAACTGCGGGACCTATCCACCAACCAGGGGACAATGTGGGAAGAGTGTCTTGCAGTTTGATGTAACCACAGTCCCAGCAAACAGACATCCGGTTTGACCCAACTACAAGCCCAAGGAGTCCCCAGACTGGCCCTGTAAGAGCACAGGAACCAAATCCTTCCTGCAACAGGTAAAAGGGCCCGTTGCAGACAATTGAACTGAAGACAAGTATGGCTCAGCCAGCAGGAGGGTGCACAAAACACTCATCGGAGATACCCTTGAAACATCAGGTTCTGGTGAGCAAGGGACGTTACACCGCAGGGCACCACAAGATTTCTTCATAAGGCCCCCACTTTCAAGAGCAGAACACATAGCTGATTTTCCTAGTACATAAAAACAAAGACAAAAAATTGGACAGCGTGAGGAGACAGACGATTATGTCCCAAATGAAAGACCCGGACAAAACCACAGCAAAAGAACTAAATGAAAAGGAGATAAGCAATATGTCTGATAAAGAATTCAAAATCATGGCAATAATGATACTTATTGGACTTGAGAAAAAAGTGTGGAAAAAAAGAGTGTGGGATCTCAGTGAGACACTGAACTAAGAGATTTAGGTATAAAATAGAACCAATTGGAGATTAAAAATTCAATAACTGAAATTAAAAATATACTAAAAAGAATAAATAGTAGATTAGAGGAAGTAGAAGAACGGATAAATGACCCAAAAGACCAGGTAATGGAAAGTAACCAAGACGAACAGCAAGAAGAAAAAAGAATAACAAAAAATGAGAATGGGTTAAGGAAACTCAGAGATGCCATTAAACGTAATAATATATTGGTTATAAGGATCCCAGAAGGAGAATAAAGAGAAAGGGGAAGGCAGAAAATTTATTGGAAGAAATAATAGTTGAAAATTTTCCTAGTCTGTGAGAGGAAATAGGCATCCACGTCCACAAAGCACAGAGAGGCCCCAACAAAACCAACCCAAGGAAATCCACTTCAAGATACAGAAAGTCAAATAGCAAAGAGTAGTGATAAGGAGATAATTTTAAAAGCAGAAAGAGAAAAGAAAATGGTTATATATAAGGGAACCCCCATAAAGTTAGCAGCAAATTTTTCAGTAGCAGCTTTGCAGGCTAGAAGGGAGTAGCATGACATGTTTAAAGTGCTGAAAGGAAGAGAAAAGCAACATTTACTCCAGAGTAATCTATCAACAAGCTTATTATTTAGACTAGAAGATACACAGAGTTTCCCAAACAAAAATTAAAGGAGAACGTCAGCACTAAACCAGCCTTCCAGGAAACCCTGTGTAGAAAGAAAAGGCAATAATCAGGAGTAAGAGAAATTAGGAAAGGGAAAAAGTTCACAGCTAAATACAAACAAAATAAAAGTGGCAGATTAATCACTTATAAGCACAAAAACAATAAAACCAATTATAACTGTAAAAATCAGTTCAGAGATTCACAACATAAAAGTATGTAAAATATGGCATCATATACATAAAATCAATGGAGGAAGTAAACATTTTAGAAAGGCACAGCGAAAAACTACAAAAAGAACCATAAAACAAGTGGCAAAATGATAATAAATACATACCTGTCAATAATTACTTTTAATATAAATGGAATAAACACTCAAATCAAAAGATGTAGGGTGACTGAATAGATAAAAAAGAAAGACCCATCTATATGCTACCTATAAGAGACTCATTTTAGACCTTAAGACACCTGCATATTTAAAGTGAAGGGACAGAAAAACAAAGGGAGAAAAATAAAAGCTTCAGCAAGAATCTTTTCTCAAACAAAATAGACTTAAAAAAAAGACTGCTTGTGGGGAAGAGCACTGAGTGTTATGTGGAAACTAACATGACAATGAACTATATGAAAAAAAAGATTGTAGCAAGAGATGAGAGGACAGTGCATAATATAAAGGATATAGACAAGAAGCTATAATAATTATAAATATTTATGCACCCAACATGGAACACCCAAATAAGGCAACTATTTACAGACATAAAGGAAGAAACTGATGATTATGTAGTAACAATAGAGGACTTTAACATTCCACTTACATCAAAGGGTAGAGTCCAGACTAAATATCAAAAGGATACACTGGCTTTGAATGACACATTGAACCAGATGTATATTCAGACCGTTCCATAAAAAACAGAATACAGATTATTTTCAAATGTATACGGAACAGTCTCCATAATAGGACACACAATAGGCCACAAAACAGTTCTCAACAAATTTAAAAAGATTGAAATCATATCATGCATTTTTCCAACCACAACAGAATGAAACTAGAAATCAATTGCAAGAAAAGAAATATGAAAAAAAGCACAAATACATGAAGGTTAAATATCATACTACTAAACAATAAATGGATCAACCAAGAAATCAAGGAGGAAACCAAAAAAATACATTGAGACAAATAAAAATGAATACACAGTAGTCCAAAATCTTTCAGATACATCAAAAGCCATTCTAAGAAGGAGTATTTTACCAATATAAGCCTATCACAAGAAGCAAGAAAAAAAATCACAAATAAACCCTTAAAGGACTTATAAAAAGAACAAGCCCTAAAGCCAGGAGAAGGAAGGGGATGATAAAGATTAGAGCAGAAATAAACAGGCACACACTTGCGTGCGTGTGCACACACACGCACACACGCACTCACAACTTATGCGATAGAGTGGATTCTTAAAACCAGGAACTGGTTCTTTAAAAAGATCAAGAAAAACCTTTAGTTAGGTTCATAAAAGAGAGAGGGGGAGAGAACTTAATAAATAAAATCAGAAATGAAGGAGGAGAAATAGCTACCAACATTATAGACAACAGAGAATTATAGGAGAATATTATGACAAATTATATGCCAACAAATTGGGCAACCTAGAAGAAATGAATAAATTGTAAGAAATATATGACTTTCTAAAACTTAATCAGGAAAAAAATCAAAACCTTAAACAGTTTTACTTTATTTTACTTTACTAGCAGTAAAACAAAAATACTATTTAAAGAACTCCCAATGAACAAGTCTGGGACCAGATGGCTTCACAGGTGAATTCTACCAAATATATAGAGAAAAGTTAATTCATACCTGTTTTTCTCCAACTATTCAAAAAAAAAAAAATAGAAGAGGAAGTAAAGCTTCCAAATTTGTTCTACAAAGCCAGCATTATCCTCATACCAAAACCAGATAAATATACCACAACCATAAAAACTAAAAGCTGATATCTCAATGAACATAGATGCAAAAATCCTCAACAAATATCAACAAATCATTTTAAATAATCATTTCCAATGATCAGGTGGAATTTATTCTTGGGATGCAAGAATAGTTCAATATTCCCAAATCAATCAAGGTTCTGTATCACATCAACAGGAGAATGGATAAAAACACACAATCATCTCAATAAATGCAGAAAAAGCATTGACAAAGTAAAACATCCATACGTGATAAAAAAAAAAAAAAAACTCCCAACAAAGTAGGTTTAGAGAGAACATACCACAGCCTAGTACAGGCCATATGTGAAAAATCCATGGCTACCATCACACTCAATGGTGAAAAACTCAAAGCTTTTCCTCTAAGATCAGAAACAAGGGAAGGGTGTTCACTCTCACTACTTTTATTTAACTAGTACTGGAAATCCTAACCACAACAATCAAACAAGAAAAAGAAACTTTAAAAAATTAAAAATTTTAAAGAATAAGTAAAACTTTCACTCTTTACAGGTAACATGACATTATATATAGAAAACCCTAAAATCTTCACCAAAAAAACTGAAAAATGAATTCAGTAAAATCATAGGGTACAAAATTAGTATGCACAAATATCTTGCAATTCTACACACTAATAATGAAGTAGAAGTAGAAGAAAGAGAAATTAAGAAAAGAATTCCATTTATAATTGCACCAAAAAGAATAAAATACCTAGAAATAAACTTAACAAAGTGGTGAAAGACATATACTCCAAAAAGTATAGAACTTTGGTAATAGAAACTGAAGATGACATGAACAAATGGAATGATATTCCATGCTTACAGATTGAAAGAACAAATATTATTAAAATTTCTGTATTATCAAAATCTATCTAAAGAGTTAATACAATCTTTATCAAAATGACAACAGCACATTTTACTCAATTAGAAAAATAATCCTAAAACCTCAGAAGACCTCAAATAGATAAAAACAACCTTGAAAAAAGAACAAACAGAATGCAATTCCAAATTTCAATATACACTACAAAATTATAACAATCAAAACAGTATGGTACTGGCACAAAAATAGACACATAGAGTAATTGGACAGAATAGAGAGCCCAGAAATAAGTCAATAATTTTATGGTCAAATAATCTATGGCAAAAGAAGACAAGACTATAAAGGAACAATTCTCCTCAACACATGGTATTGGGAAAACTGGACAACTACATGAAACGAAAAAAACTGGACCTCCTTCTTACATTATACAGAAAAATAAATTCAAAATGAATTAAAGACTTAATGTGAGACCTGAAACCATAAAATCCTAGAATAAAATATAGGCAGTATTTCTTTCACATTGGCCATAAAATATTTTTCTAAATATGTCTCCTTTGGCAAGGGAAACAACAACAGCAAAATTAAACTACTGTGGCAATCCCAAAATTAAAAGCTTTAGCACAGCAAAGAAAATCATCAACAAAACTAAATGACAATCTACCGAATGGGAGAAGATGTTTGCAAATGATATATCTAATAAGGGGTTAATATCCAAAATATATAAAGAACAAATGCATCTCAGGACCAACCACCCCCCAAATAATCCTATTTTAAAAAAGGACAGCAAACTTGAGCAGATAGTTCTCTAAAGACATACAGATAATCAGCAGATACCTTAAAAGTTGCTCAACATCACTAAGCATCAAAGAAATGCAAATTAAAGCCATAATGAGATATTACCTCATACCTGTCCTAATGACTAAAATCAGAAACAGAAGAAACAACTATTGTTGCCAAGAATACGGAGAAAAAGAAATGTGCACTGTTGGTGAGAATGCAAACTGATGTAGCCACTGTTTAAAACAGTAGGGAGGTTCTTCAAAAAATTAAAAATAGGATTTTACCATATGGTCCAATAATCCCACTATGGGGTATTTACCCAAGAAAAATAAAAAACGCTAATCCAAAAAGATATATGCACCTGTGTTTATTGCAGCATTACTTATAATAGCCAAGATATGGAAGCAACCTAAGTGTCCATTGATAGGTGAATGGATAATGATGAGGAGACGTGTGTGTATATATATATATATAAAGGAATATTATTCAGCCATAGAAAAAGAATGAAATCTTGCTATTTGTAAAACCATAGATGGAGCTAGAGGGCATAATGCTAAGTGAAATAAGTGAGTCAGAGAAAGACAGATACCATATGATTCCACTCATATGTGGAATTTAAGAAACAAAACAAAGGAACAAAGAGAAAAAGAGACCAAAAAAAAAAAAAAAAAAACCCAGACACTAAATACAGAGAACCAACTGATGGTTGCCAGAGGGGAGATGAGTGGGTGGTTGGGTGAAAAGGTGGAGATTAAGAGAACACTTACTGTGATGATCACTGAGTAACTTGCAGAATTGTTGAATCACTGTATTATACACCTAAAACTAATATAACACTGTGTTAATTGTACTTGAAAAAATTATCCTATTTTCTAGAGACTAGCACAAAGTAGATATTCAAAAAATATCTATGGGATGAATGAAAAGATTTAAAAATATTTGTGAAATGAATCCTTTCAAATAGCTGCTTCACAGTGCTAATGATATCTACACTTAGAATATTAGGAACTTCAACCTTTTTTGTGTATCTCCCTTTTCCTTATTACCAGAATATCTTCAAAGACTACTCCATAAAGACAAAAGCAAGGTCTGTTCATGTGTACAGATTGGAGTTTGTCAGCCAGATAAATAAGGTTCCTAGTAAAACACCTATAATTTCCTTCTAAACTGTGTCTCAATGTAACCAAATAAAAAGTTTCAAATACCTTTTTGTACGATATAATATATAATATGTTGCTATGTAATATGCATATTTAATTAAAGCAATTACAAAAGAAAATCACATGGCTTATTCTAGACTTACTTTCTGTCCCACAATCTTAAACTAGAGTGGTGTATCTATTGGTTGAAAATATCAACCTAGGTTTATTTCTTAAAATTTCATATTTCGCTAACAGACTTCAGTTCTGGAAAAAATGCTCTAGACAGGTTCAAAATAACATGCCCAACTCACTGATATTACTGATGTTATTTAGATTTCTACAAGCAGATTTGATCACTCTCCTGTCAACCAAAGTAAAGAAATAATAACTTTGTAAGGAGCAGCTAGACACCCGAGATGGCAGCCAAGGCGTTTAATAAAAATGAATGATGGCACAAGAGATTATGAGTCCCCCATACTTGCTATAGCTTGGTTACAACAACAGTATTAAGGCTTTTTTTTTTTGCCCCCATATCTCTGTAACCTATCTAAGGTTTTATTTTCAAGGAAGTTATTTTTATTGAACACATAAGTGCCAATACACACCTAAGGCACTTAAAATATCAATTCCAAAAACTCTGAATTTAAGCAAATTCGAAGCTAAGAAAAAGGTCAATTTAATCAGTGGAATACTACCGGATTTCCACTTCTTGAATTGGCAATCAGAAAATAGAGAAGACACATGAACACACACAAAAGCCCTAACCGCTAACATGGAATAGGAATGATAAGAAGAGTGTTTAAGAATCTCCAGATAACGGCATCATTGGTGGCACTTATTAACCAGTTCCTTTTACAAAGTATGGGAGCCAACACAAATCCCTCAGTGCTCTGAGGTTGTTTTTAATCTACAAGACTGAGATCATAATAGATCATTATATGGGTTTGTTTTGAGGGCTTTGCTTGTCATTAGACAATTGCATTGCCTTCCCTTCCTATTTTATTACAGGTCTTCCTTCCAAAGTTTTTCTTAAGTTGTAGATAACGCATTCAAAGAGAGCTAACTACTATTAAAACCCTGTAGTGAGAACAACACCAAATAGAGCAGGAGCAGATTTGGATTTGTATAGTGACACTTTCAGAGGAATCTAGAAACACATCACTACAGAATCACCAACAGTACGGCTATCCCTAAATGTGGCCAATAGGTACTTTGGTATAAAGAGCTGAACTAGTTTAAAGGTGACTGTGTTAGACTGCATGAATGTATTAACTGAAATATTTGTGCCAATCACAGTCCAGTTTTATCAGGAAACAAAATCCATCCCAGATTATTTAAATGTTGATTTTTTTTTAATTAAGGGACTATAAATAGAGTGTGGTCAAGATTAAGGAAAACAGCAACACTTGCTGAAATATTGAAGAGAGCAACCATTTGCCACTACAACATGGAGGGAGCAGGGAGGAAATACTCTTTTTTTTTTAATGTTTTATTTATTTGTGATACAGAGAGAGACAGAGCATGAGAGCGGGAGGGGCAGAGAGAGAAGGAGACACAGAACTGGAAGCAGGCTCCAGGCTCTGAGCTAGCCGTCAGCACAGAGCCTGACGTGGGGCTCGAACCCACAAACGTGAGATTTGACCTGAGCCGAAGCCGGAGGCTTAACCAACTGAGCCACCCAGGCACCCCGGAAATACTCTTGACTTTTGTTTTATTCTATCTTCCAATGGCATTTCTGTGTTTCCCGGTGTTCTTTCCCAATTGAAAGCCAGGTGGCAAAAGATCTGGGATGATGAGAAACTTCGAGAAGAGTCTTGTGGGCCACAGAGATTGGCAGAGGAGGAAAGACAACAGAACCCATCTGGGAGATGCAAATAGAGAATGACCAGTGAAAGATGACTACATCTCCACCATTCTTTCCTGCCTTTCATTCACAAGAAGAAAATGTCAGAAGGTGTCATTGGCCATGGTGTATCATGACATGATATGAATACTTTTGTGCTTCATTTTGGAACTTAGACTATAACATTAGACTGCACTTATGTCCAAATAGAATATTGAAGAAGTAGGAAGAAATAGTTTAGCTAAAATACACAGTTGCCAAAAGCAGCCTCTATAAATGATCACCAGACACAGTGTCCTCTTTCCATTATTTATCTCATGTTCCCCTTACCTTCTGCTCATACCTTGACTAAACGAGGTTCTAAAAAAAGAGTGTGACATAAACCTTTAATCCTGTTAGACCTCAGTCCTTGGTGGTCTTATATCTGTCAAGATATTGGCATTTATTTTAGACGCAGGAATTCATGGTGTGCCCGGGCTTCTAGGTGTAGTCTCTTGGCCCAAAGGTGTTTAAGTAACGTTCCCCATGGTAAGTGAGACCAATATTCTTAGCCAACAGGTCATTTTCTTCTCTGACTGCTCTTTAGTGGCATATAGTGGCCCAAGGACCGGAAGAGTATCTCAGCCACCACCTTTCTTTTTTTTTAATGTTTATTGATTTTTTGAGAGAGAGAGAATATGAGCAGGGGAGGGGCAGAGAGAGAGGGAGACACAGAATGTGAAGCAGGCTCCAGGCTCTGAGCTGTCAGCACAGAGCCCAATGAGGGCTCAAACTCAGGAACTATGAGATCATGACCTGAGCCAAAGTTGGACGCTCAACCCACTGAGCCAACCAGGTGCCCCTCCATGCCACCTTTCTTGATGGAAGTGATTTTCCCTTGGTAACCAAGACTTTTAAAGCCATCAAGTACAAGGGTGAGATAGCAAGCAAAAACTCCTTAGAGGCTGAAAGGTGAAATGGTGAAAGGGCACTTGGGATTAACTCTCCTGCAGTGCTGTTGGCCCTGGACTTGTGTTCTGGAGATGGGTGGAAGCCACACCATGCATTGGTTGCATGATTAAAGCAAATGCTATATCTAGTAGGGTCACATTCCAAAATTGAATGGTAGATTATGTTGGACATGGAGATATACTACCAAGTTCCACCTTCAAGGAAAATTGGTTGCCTTGAAGTGTTATCAAACAAGTCTTCACCAGTCATCTCCTTCAGAGATTATCCTAGCTCTGGAGAGATACTTCAATCAAGTTATTTTCTTTCCCTCCACAGGCTATATTCAGTGACTGATTGAAATGGATTTTATTTTATTATTTTTCTTTTTTTTTCTCCATAATATTTTATTGTCAAATTGGTTTCCATACAACACCCAGTGCTCTTCCCCTTAAGTGCCCTCCACCATCACCACCACCTCTTTTCCCCCCTCCCCCTTCCCCCGCAACCCTCAGTTCATTATCAGCATTCAATAGTCTCTCAAGTTTTGCATCCCTCTCTCTCCCCAACTCTCTCTCCCTCCTCCGTTCCCCCTGGTTCTCCATTAGGTCTCTCTTGTTTTCCTGCTAGTGAAGTAAGCCAGGCAGAGAAGGACAGAAACCATATTTTATTATTTTCTAATACATATTTATTTATTTTGAGAGAGAAACAGAGGTAGACAGACAGAGAGAGCAGGTGATGGGGAAAGAGAGAGGGAGAGGGAGAGAATCACAAGCAGGCTCCACAATGTCAGTGCACATCCTGATGTGGGTCTCAATGTCACCAACCTCAAGACCATGACCTGAACCAAAATCTAGCATTAGATGCTTGACTGACTGAGTCACACAGGTGCCCCTGAAATGGATTTTAAAGTTCTGGCTATTTTGGTCCAACATGAAACAACTCTGTCCTTCCTAGCACCATAATTCCTCACTGGGATTGCCAAAGCTAGGAGATCTAAATCACAGGTTGTGTTCTTTCTCTACCCAATGACACTTCCCACCTTCTTTTCTACAGGTATAAATTCTAAGGTTCCCACTGAGGACCACACATACCAGATATTAAATTCCCTCTCAGAGTCTGCTTCCTGGAGAGCCCAAATTGACACTTACCTAATAATACAGAAGAAGTAGAGGTCAGAAGCTGACTGACATCCATTGGCCAGGTGGTTTTTTTACTCCTGATCTTTCCAGCTAATTAACAAGCAACTCCCTTACAACAGATGGCTTCTGGGGAGTAGTCCCATGGGCCATATATGTCATCATGCTCTGTGCCCATCCTAAGTAGTTCCTCTATACTCATCATATAAGCTCATTATCTTCAATCTTCTTGACCAGAAAGACAAACTATATACGTATGTGTATGTTCCTACCTCATACCACTTCTCTTTTTTTAATGTTTATTTACTTTTGAGAGGCAGAGAGAGAGAGAGAAAGAGAGAGCAAGCAGGGGTGGGGCAGAGAGAGAGGGAGACACAGAATCCAAAGCAGGCTCCAGGCTCTGAGGTGTCAGCACAGAGCCTGACACAAGGCTCGAACCTACAAACCATGAGATCATGACCTGAGCCAAAGTAGGACAGGACGCTTAACCAATTGAGCCACCCACGTGGCCTCTACCACTTCTCCTTTAATGCATAGAATATGATAAGCAGCAGCACATATTGTAATGTCCTCTGGCAAGTCTTCCATATCCATGACACTCTGAGAGATGCTCTAATGCATTGTGTTTCTGTTTTTAGCTTGTGTTCATGGCCAATCTGTGAATCAAGCTCAGCTGTTTCTTTGTCCATCAATGGTCTTCAGTGACCCCATCCCCTGAAATAGAGTCCTAGTGCAGCAATGAGGGACAGAGCCCGGGTCACTTGCTAATGCCTCTCACTCCGGCTTTGGTTTTGTTCATTTCTTACCTGTCAGCTGCCTCTTCTACCGCATCTGGATTTTTCCTAAGCTCAAATGGTCATACGACTTGGTGCATAACTCAACTGATGAGAAGTCTGACCACAAGGTCATAAAGCCCCATCACCAAGCACTTCATATCCATCAAGTGTGGTAGCATGCCCAAAACTGCTTTGTTTTGTTTTGTTTTGTTAATGTATAATTATCTACTGTGAGCAGCATGACCTTGCTTAAATGCCTCAGGGGTAAATCCTATAATTTTCCTATTGAGACTTGCTCTGTACTCCATATTACTTTGTTTTTTCCACCATGGGATGATAAGACACTAGAATCTAACTTGGTTGAGTTAATGGTCCTATGTCCCTGATAGCAGGACTGGTTGCAGTGTAGCCTGGATCTTTTGCAAAGCTCCTTTCTTCTTTGTGTCCCACTTGAAGAATTCTTCCTAGTAAATTTCCTGCATGCAGATCTCCATCTTAGAGCCAACTTCCTGTGAATCATTTACTGGATTATCCCAAAATAGTAATTTACCATTTTAAATATTATAAGCCATATGTAATATATATCTGTAATAAACTAAATTGTGCTTCTCCCCTCAAGATTCATATGTTAAAGCCCTAAGCCCTGATATGATTGTATTTGGAGATAAGGCCTTTGGGAAGGTAATTAAAATTAAAGAAAGCTATAGGGGTGAGACCCAAATGCTTTAGGTGCTCTTTCCCTACAAGAAGAGGAAGAGATATCAGAGGTCACTCCCCTTGGGCATGCAGGAGAAAAGACCAAGTGAGGGTACAGCAAGAACAGCTGTGCATCTACAAGCCAAGAAAAAAACTCTCACCCAAAACTAACCCTGCTGACACCTTGATCTTGGATTTCAGCCTCCAGAACTTAAGGAAATACATTTCTGTTGTTTTAGCCACCCGGACTATGGTGTTCTGTCATGGCAGCCCCAGCGGACTAACACAATATCCTCACTCACCCAAGCAGTTACCTGAGAAACAAACAAGCAAGCAAACACGGAAGCACAGTTGCTCACTATGTAATTGACACAATAAAGTATGAAATCATTTTCTATGTATTTGATTCACCCAGGCGAAAGACACTCCCTAATTGGCCCCAGCCATTTTTATGCAAAAATAATGTATACATAATGAAAAAGACAGTCATCTCTCACATGAAATAAATACTAAAGGCAAGAGGAGAGTGAAATGCCTATTAAGTAAGGAAAGGTTGTGAACAAAATAGATATTGAATCTCTTCCTCGTTAGATGTTAATGTTTTTGGAAAGAGCCAAAAAGCCTTAATAAGTTGAAATTTTCCTGCCCAAAGAGTTTGAGCCAGACAGAGATGGTAGAGAGAGGCTGTGCTGATCAGTTGCTTCAAGCCTGTCAATGCCAAAGCAATCTTTACCATCAAAGGGCCATTTCTAACCTAATTTTATTAAATCATGAATAGATGCCATGATAGGTTTTTAAATTTTGTCACTATTTAATTATATTGTATTTATACTGATTAGAAAGATTCTCAAAATGGAGCCTCTGACTATATTCTTAGTGGTCCAAGAATTTGATAAGAACTTTTTCACCTTATTTTGTTACTAATCCAATGTGTGTGTTTATGCACGGATGTGTGTATACCTGTGTGGGGGGCGGTGCATGCACTCACATGGGGGTGCCCATCCTGGATCATTTCAATGGTCACTTCTTCCTTGAGCACTGCCACGTAGTACGTGCATTTGCCCTTATGTCATGACTGCATTGCGGCCAGAGGATCGCCCAACTCCGCAGTGCTGTGTTGTTGATGTCACGCTCCGTAAACCGGTGCCGAGGATACTCAGGTCCTAAGGAGGGGCAGTGGTCTCAGTCGCTACGGGAGACTTCTGTCTGTGCTTCTAGCTAGGTAATCTCACTGACTTCTGTCAGCCACCTCAACTGTAGGTTCTCGAAAAAGATTCTTGGTCAAATGGGCCTCATGATGTCCGTTTCCAGAAGTCCTAAACAGTATATTAGGATAGAATTTAGTCTGGCCTGTCTCCATCTTTATGAATCTAAATAATGGACTTTTTATGCTTTAAAATATTTTTCAAAAGACTTACCGTGCAACTTAATAGAGCATCAAAGATTAATAATTCATTCCAAACATTTCAAAAATGCTACATAAGAAGTTTATAATGTTTAGGAAGGAATAAAACCAAAACAAATCCAAACAGAAACATGGAATCACTGAATGAAATACCTTGATAATAATTTTTATTGGATCTTATTTGGCCTTTGTCATTTGTCAGAACTGAAAGGTAATAATTAACAGTCAGACTTGTATCTATGTGATAGATGTGTGTTAATCTGCTATGTATCACGATAGAGGGTTGCACATTTGGTTGCATACATATATCTAAGCGTTTTGTGATGTGAAGATGTGCATGATACTTATCAAGAAAGAAAGACATGGTAATGATAGGAAAGAAAAAGAAGAATAAATGGCACGTTCAGACGAGTAACAATTTACACTCAAACATCATGAACAATGGGCGGTTAAGGTGGGTTTAGAGTGAGATGGATCAGGAGCAAAAATGAATTAAGTTAATCTAATATAGCTTCAGTTGGAATGACAAGCATTCACACAGTGACAAATCATTCGAAACCAGAGGCTGAAAAATGTAAATAGATACTTCACCAATCAATTATAATTACTTAATTGGAAAAGTCTAACATACAAATGAGAAGTCAGTAAGAGCATATTGAGATGGAAATAAGTACTAATAATAACTCATGATTAAAGAGATTCAGGAGAAAATAAACTGAGACTGATAGAAACGCTTTTCTTTGGTTTTGTGCAGCAAAGCTGATTGGATCATTAAAGCAAAGGTGAACTGTTAGCGTGTATCGGGTCTGGAATCAGGTTCTGAACTTGTGCGGTTTAGAGCCGTGGGGGGAGCAGTCTTTGGCACGAAAGAGACTGTGAAACAGGGTCACATCAATTTCCCTCATTTGGGATGTTGGCTCTCTCCCGTGTTGACACATTTAGTAACATTAGAGAATAATGAAAAACATAAAAGTGAGTCGACTGACAAAAACAGAATAGATAGTTAGATTTTTTTAAGGAACACATTTTGTTTTCAAAGCAAGCGTTACCTGTTACTACCAACACACCCTTTTACTGAGAAATGAGCCATCAGCACAGAATCCATGAACTATGAGAGCATGACCTGAGCCAAAGTCAGACGCGTAACCGACTGAGCCACCCAGGCTCCCCAACATAGCGCTTCTTTACGTGGACCTGTTGCTGGGGAAAACCCAGCACCAGTAAGACCAAGGTGTAATGGTGCCATGTTCATTAGTCCCGTCCTCCATGCAAGAAACCCCCAGGCCTCATCCTGTTCTTGGGAGCAGGAGGATTTGGGCTCAGGGCATGAAGTGGGACCTCGGTCTACACAACCTGCATCCTTCTTCTCAACTGTAAACCTAGCTCATGGTTTCTGTCTTGAATCCTGGAAAATGTCCGTCAGAGGGTTACTTGTACAAGCTCCCTCGCTTACATCTGGTTTTCCATTTACAGACTTGCAAAATGCTAACATTACAGACGAACATTGGAAAGCATTTCAAAGAATCTAGGCAATGAGAATCTACCACATAGAGTTCCTCTCATCCTTCCGATGCATGTTTTTCTTTAAACCACTTGTCACTTAGAGGGAAGACCACTTTCACGTCTGCAGTGGAAAACATTCTAACTGAGCGGATTTATGGAAGAGCTGGAGGAACGTTCCATGTCTTTCTCTTGCTTACTTTCTCCCTCCAGTGCCCGGCCCTCCAGCCCACATGTGACAAGGCAGAGCCGGCTACACAAAGCATACCACTTTTCATGTGGACATTACATGCACATCTGCCTCCTTCTCCAAAACCTACCCCATCCCCCAGTACTGAGCTCTGAAGAATAAACTGTAGAGCATTTTACTTGCCAATTAACTTGTTGGTGGGAGAATTATCTTTGGAGAAGAATAGACCCCCCGGAGAGTGGATGGTCTGATAGTGGGTAAAGTGTGTCAATAACTCAGAGCCTGTTTGCTGTGTGATGTACAAGAAAGAATGGGAGCAGTCATTATTCAATTATTAACTATAACATTCAATTATTCATTCAATTAAATAATTTCATCATAAAACAGATTAAAATGTATTATTTTAGTCATCGCATTTACTGTTAATACGGTAGTACTTGTTCAATTTTTCAGTAAGCATGTGGGGGGCTACAACTGTGAACAGGCTTAGAGATAGACGTTCTGACTGCCAGGCAGTGAGAATAATAGTAAACTTCATCTGCTGGGCCCAGGCGAGGGCTCGGTGCTCTCTCAACATTCCCTCTAGCTCCACAATGAGGTAGCAGGAGAAAGATACCACCAGCCTCAGGAATCAACTTCAGGAATCAAATAGGGAAATTGAAAATCAGAAAGATCAAGCTACAAGACCGTGGTTCCACATCTTATAAATGATGGAGCAGAAATGTAAAGCAAACTTCTCACCTGCTTCAAAAACCATGTTTTAATTTGTGTATAATTAATCAACTCATGTTGGTGGAGAAGACATAGACTTTCACAATTAGAATGAAACTCCCACCTGGTTGCCCAAGTGTTCAACGACCCTGAAATGGACAGTGCCTACAACACCTGACTTAGAGAAGATGTTCCACAAGTATTTGTTCAATGCATTTCTTTTATTTCTCTGAGTTTCAGTTTCCCAAACCTCAAAATGGACTAAAACTACCCACTTTACTGGTTTATTAGTAGAATTCAATGAGATGAGAGCTAATAAAGATTGACATGTAATTTGATTTCAATAAATGCTCATTTTCACTCCCCTTTTCTCTTCTTGTATATCAATGTTAACTGTACTTAAACAAAAAATAACCAGAAGAATTTGATATCTCTCTGATTGGGTTTATACTGTATAACTTTAATATCATGAAACAGCTTGGACAAATGAATCTGTCTCATTGTGTATTACATATTCTGTCAAAGTAAATGAGCCTGAAAATCTATCTCCTTAAACAAGATTATTGAGTTTTAAGTGGAAATTACAGAGCATAACCAACAATGTACCATGCATAATTTATAATCAAAAGGAAATATCAATACAAATAGATCATTCCAATGTAAAACAGATGACTTGGGTTTCTTTTTTCTGTTTTCTTTTCACTAAATAAAAAAACTCCAGAGGATATCAGAAAACAGAAAAAGGGACAGCATGAAATAACTTTGCATTGTAAATAAGATCAGTTAAAAAAGAGAGGAAAAAGCTTTACTGATCTAGAACCAGCAGGTAACAGTTGAGGGGAGCTGTTTAAACAAGTTCCACCAAATCCTCACTCAGATTGACAATAATTAAGGAAACTTTTTACTTATGATGACACAGGGTCAGGCTGTCTCTTTCAATCTTGTTTCTCTTCCTTGTTTTACCATTGATTTTATTCCACTTCACAGTGACCTTCTATAGATGTCATGTAGGGTCATGATGATTTCGTCCTTTCTGTGTGCATGTGCGAAAGGGCTTTATTGTCTTTGGAAAATTAATGAAAACCAACTATAACAGATCAGTACTGAAAACATATACTCACTGCTTCTGACTCTAATGGTTCAACTTATGATGGAAAAGTGATACACATTAGGTAGACACTATATTTGAATTTTGAATTGTGGTCTTTCCCTGGGCTGGTGACAAATGGTACGCTCCTCTCTCTGATGCTGGGTGTTGGCCGTGGCCACAGTTGCCAGTGAGCTGCATGTTCAGAAGAGTCAACAACCAATGCCCTGACCACCATCTGTACTCATACAACCATTCCGGTTTTTACTTTCAATATTCATTAAGTTACATGAGCGAGTCAATATTTTATTACAAAATAGGTCTTATGTTTGGTGATTTTGCTCGACTTAATATAAGTGTTTGGAGCAAGTTTAAGGTAGATCTGACTAAGCTATGATGTTCACTAGTTTACATATATTAAATGCATTTTCTTTTTTTTTTCCATAATATTTTATTGTCAAATTGTTTTCCATACAACACCCAGTGCTCTTCCCCTCAAGTGCCCTGATATTCTCAACTTGCAACATGTTTATGTGTTAACTTACCAAATTGTAGGTTAAAGAAGATCTATATTTCAAGGCATAGACTTATGTTGAAAGATAACTCACAAAGTGAAAGAAAATATACTAAAATTATAGATCAATGACTGTAGAGAATTTCCTTTTAATGCGAAGAGAGTATTTTTGCATAATCTGAAGGATGATGTTGATCTTGAAGGGTAAACAATTAGTGTAGTCTTAAAATTTTCCTTTTTCAGCTAAATGAAATCTAGTACATTGCCAAGGAAAAATAAGTTCATTGGTGAACTGAAGACAAGCAACACAGTGGTTGTGGTAGTAGTGACAAAAAAGAGAATGTGAGAGTATTCACAGAGGAAGAGATTTGGTTAATTCAACAGACATGAGAACTTTCCCTTCAGGAACTGCTAGACAGAAAGGGCTTATTTTCTGAGACTCTACTAATTCTGGCAAATTTTAATTAAACTGGAAAGAAACAACAGATTGTCTTGAAAGCTGGGAACAAGAAAGAAAATAAGTTAGTCTTCTATTGCTCTGGATTAAGTCACCACAAACGTAGTGGCTTAAAACAATGTACATTTATTATCTCCCACTTTCCATGAGTTAGAAGTCCCGGAAGAGCTTTGCTGGATTTTCTGTTCAGTCTCATGAGTCTGTAGTCAGTGTTTCTGGGCTGAATTCGTATCTGGAGTTGAACCAGGGAAGAATTTGCTCATTCATTTTATTGGACAATTTACTTCATTGTGGCTGTGTGATCAAGTACCTACACATTTTTGCTGACTATGAGCTGGAGATCAACAGTGTTCTTAGAAGCCATCTGCAGTTCTTGGTCTTATGGATTTCCCTAACATGGGCAATTACTTCATTAAGCCAGCAAAGAGAATCTTTCAGGTCAGGGAGTTTCCTGCTCCTCATTCAAGGGCCTTTATTCGATTAGGTCAGACCCACTTAGAATGATTAAATTAACATCGACTGATTTGGGGCCTTAATTACATCTGCAACATCTTTCCAGTTTGGTCTATTCTATTAGCCAGAAACAAGTCACAGGTCGCACCCATATTCAAGAGCAGGGGATTGTACAGAGGATAAACATCAGAGGACAGAATCACGTGGGCCTCCCTAGGGTCTACCTGCCGAAAGAGGAAAGAGAACACTGGAGCTGGGGTCAGAGTTTCTTGAGAGGAGATTCATAGGACTTCAAAGAGAAAGTCCACGATGCAGTTACAGAATGGTCTCGTCAGCAGAGCCAGATGACGACCTTTAAGCACTGAAAATATTTTGGCAATGCAAGGTCTTGTTTAAAATAAAAGGAATACTAAAGAGTGAGGAAAACTACTTTTTCTTATGATGACTAACTAATTGCTTTTTAAAAAAATAGTGCATTAGCAAACTTTAAATTCTCCTTTTTTTGCTGTTTCTCTAGGCATATATGTGTTTTGTCTACTTTTTGAGTCACCCAGTTTTGCTCCTTGTAAAAGATATATCATTTATCTATACCTGAGAAAGAAGAGATGTGGGGGTGTGCCTCTGTGTGGGGGTGGGGTGGGGGTGTGTACACTTTTAAATAACAAAACATAGGCTCCTGTATCATATAGAGGAAAGAGAGAAAATATGACACCATCTATCATTTTCAAAAGTGGCTAACTCTTAACCACTCCTTTTTTTTTTTCAAATAATCTCATGAAAGATGTCTATTCATACTAAAAGAAATTTAAATTTTATTTTAGGGGCACCTGGGTGGTTCAGTCGATTAAGCATCTGACCTCAGCTCAGTATGATCTCGCGGTTGGTGAGTTTCGCACTTATGGACTGAATTCACAGACCAAACTGGTCAGTCACCAAGATTATAGAAGCAACATAACTGTGCTGACTGTGATCTTAGACTACTGCCTTTGTTTTTAAATCATGATGAGTAAATACCAAAAACAAAAGTCCTGAAAACTGTGTTTTTAAAATCTGGTATTCAGCATCAGGTTCTGTGCTGACAGCTCAGAGCCTGGAGCCTACTTCAAATTCTGCTTCTCCCTCTCTCTCTGACTCTCCCCTGCTTGCACTCTGCCTCTCTCTCTCAAAAATAAACAAACACTAAAAAATTTAAATAAAATTTATTTTAAAACAGTAGATTTCTCCATTGGTTATGTCAACTAATTGGCCATTAAGTAACATTACCTTAATGACTGTCTATTAAGCTGCTTTCTATTCTATTTTAGTTCTTATTAGACAATATACAGAATAAACAAAGCAGGATTCATTTTTTTAAGTCTCAATTTATTGCAATATTACATATATCTCTAGTTTTTCTCTGTGAAGTGACTGGTTCTAATGACCTGAAAATCCTGTTCAGAATTTTAGAAGAAAAAGAAACTTTGATTTTGTGTTTAGTTGCCTCAAAAGTTAAAGTTCGTCACCAAAAAATTTTGGACAGCAGAGGTCTCTAGGCCTGAAAAACGTTTTAAAGAATGTTTAATTTTCTTGCTTCTATGCTCCATCCACATGCTCCTCACAGCTAGAGCACAAGCTTCATGGGACAAATTACATTCTAGACATAATTACATGAAGTCATGATAACACAGCATATCAGCTTTCTAGTTATTTCTGCACCGTACATAGTGTCACCCTGAGCGGTGGCTAATTAATGTTCCTTTGGTATCTGCGTGGTGTTTAGTTAATGGGAGTAACCCTCCAATCTGAGTTTTCGTGTGTAGGCTGATAAACCAATTTTCAGGCCTCCTATTCATCTTGCTGATGACAGTTCATTTGAGTTGCCTGAAGGGTTACAAGGCGCTTAGAATTCCCTCTGTGTCCGCAGGGGCCTCAGCACCACGGGCTGTGAGGAGCTCCACTAAGAAGAGAGGCAAACCTACCACAGGCCTTTTGCACTTATGGACTGAATTCCCAAACTGAACTGGTCAGTCACCAAGATTATAGAAGCAACATAACTGTGCTGACTGTGATCTTAGACTACTGCCTTTGTTTTTAAATCATGATGAGTAAATACCAAAAACAAAAGTCCTGAAAACTGCATTTTTAAAATCTAGTATTTAAATAGATCCCCACTAAATGAATTCACATCAGTGCTTAACCAGGACCCAAATGATGATTTTAGAAAGCAAGAATATTACTTTACCTCACAAATGGAAATCCATAACCACTGAAATGAGACTGGTTGTATGTTCACTACCTGACAAGAGAATCATAGTTATTAGCCGTGGACTCTCAGTAGAACATGTACAAGATTACATGGTAATGGAGACTCAAGAACACGTAGACCAGAGAGTCAAGGTAAAATATGCGTTCAAGCTTCACAAGGATTGTTTTTGTGTTCTGGATGCAAAGCCAACAGTCTTTGATTCTACAATGGTCTAAAAGAGTACTAAACAATAAAGAAATCACACCTTTTAATCACTAAATAATGCAAATCATGCCATATTAATCACTAAATAATTCAAATAATGCTGAAAATCTGAATAGTACATTAAGAATGGTCTTTTAGAAATGAGAGGCATTAACTCTACTACGAATCTAGCATTCTTTGCAAAGCAACATTATACAGTTCAAGGTAACAAATAAAATGAAGTGATTTGTCCAAATAAGGTCAAGACAAATCTGATTATTTTCTACAAAAATATAGTCATTATTTTTCTCATTCTTCTCTTATAATGTACCTACAAGTAATACTAGGATCAAAAGCGTGTAGCATGAAGTTGCAACTCACTAGAAAATGATGATGATATCAAACAATTAAGTTCTTGTTCCAGTAGAAACCTTAGTAGGAGAGCATAGAGGCTGGTCAGACACTGGAAATTTCTGTCTGATAAAGAACATACGGTGATTATTTTGGAAACTGTTCTATTTCCTTTCAGAAAATTTGAAGCAACATTTCATATAAAAAAACATTTTTATATGTCCACATATTTTATCCCTGTGCCTTTTCTTCTAAGTCCCTTTTGCCAAAGCATCCAAAATGGGTGACTCCACTCAAATCTAAAAGAAATTCAAATATGTCTGTCAAGCTTCTGAGGCAAATCTTACCTTTAAACTTACTTTGAAAGGAGCTGAAAGCATCTTCAAAGAGAACTTGCCCCAAGGCAAGAACAACTAAGAAATTATAAGCCTGACTCAGTAAGAGAGCCTCACTCTAGGAAGAAAGGCTGGTTCTGAGCAGTGCACCCATCATTGCTGTCTGTTTCCTAGCTACCTGTCTGAGTGATGGGGTTATGAGTGAAGGCAGAAAGAACAATTTTATAAAAACTCGGGAAGACCCCGAGAGTCAAGGAGCACTGCTGAGGCAACGGTCTATCAAATTATCAAATTGTAACATAAACGGGGGAGGAGTTCTTACAGATTTTCAATAGAATTTTTCACAATGTTGCCATTGGGCTTCCCCATCCTTGAGAAATAGAGGGAAGGTGATAGTGATAGGCACAGATGGTCATTCTCAGACTCTGGTGGGAAACACCTGTTCTCAGAAGATTATCAGTGGGAAATGACAAGAGATTTCACATGAATTCCTATGAAGCACCCCATTAAAAACACTGTAGAAATACTTGAATACCACTTATTCAGGGACATAGATGAAGAGAACTGATAGAATTTATATTGCTGTATTTCTTTTCATTTCATTATTGTGATTCATGTAAACAGGCTGATGAAGGGAAGATATAGTTACACGTATAATGGGACCACTGTCTCTGTATTGTATAATACTAGACCCCTTATCTCTAACCCGTTGTTTTAAAGCCTAGTATCATTTCTTTTCTAATAATAATCTATTACAAATTTCTGCATTTTCTGATGCACCTGGATGGCTCAGTCAGTTAAGTGTCCAACTTCAGTTCAGGTTCCTGAGTTTGAGCCCCACATCGGGATCTCTCTGCTATCAGCTCAGAGCCCGTTTCAGCTCCTGTGTTCCCTCTCTCTCTGCCCTTCCCACACTCATTCTCTCTCTCTCTCTCTCTCTCTCTCTCTCTCTGTCTCTCTCTCTCTCTCAAAATAAATATACATTAAAAAAAACTTTTACATTTTCCTCCAAATGCCACATGTGTCTTCATGCTTCGTTTGGAAATTCTTAAAAGCACTACCATAAATATTGTTTTTGTTTTTAAGAACAAGATTGTTGGGAAAGACACAGGAGAATTCACTGAAGGGGAAGTGTTGGAGGTGAGTCTCTTGACCCCTGCCTCTCTTTTTGCTCCTCTCTATTTGGTGGCTTTCCCCATGGCAAGAAAGATGGTGCCGACAGCCGAGGGCTGAATGCTCACACTCTGTAATGCAGGCAGTAAGAGACTCTCACATCTCCAGGTGGGAATATTCCAGAGAAGAATGAAGCTTACTCAGGCATATGTCAAGCAAATGATAAGACGCTTTGCTTACTTTCCACTTCTCGGAAAAGTCAACATTCAAGCACCCAGAGACCACCTGGTGAATACACTTATTATAAAGACTCAAATAAATACGAGAAGCACCTCTGAAAAAAAGCGAGGTCTTGATCAACACAAGAACTTTTTGTTTGTTTTAGTTTTATCTTAAAGGTATAGCAGCAAATGATGTGGTTTTGATTTTAAAAGACATTTAAATATATAAAAACTTAATATGTCTACTTAAAACTTTTCTCTAATTCTTTCAGCTAGCCCTACATACTCCTAATTAATAATATTCTCCTTGGCTATATTTTCTTCAAGGACTTTGATCTTTCTGGGTAATAATGTCATCACCTTACATCTATTGCAATTTGCTAATGTTGGCTACTGCATTTGGTGATATATTATCAGTATTTATGATGATTAGCAGGTGACCTAAAAGAATACCAAGGATGTACACTTGTTTTAATGTTTATTGATTTTTGAGAGAGACAGAGACAGAGACAGAGACAGAGACAGAGAGAGCGTGAGCACATATGATCAGGTGGGACACAGAGAGAAAGGGAGCCACAGGATCTAAAGTGGGTTCTGCACTGACAGCAGAGAGCCCAATGCAGAGTTCAAACTCACAAACCATGAGATCATGACCCGAGCCAAAAATAGACGCTTAACTGACTGAGCCACCCAGACACCCCAGGACGTACACTTTTTAACAGTGGGAGAAAATAGGTGATTTGACAAATTAGAGTTTTAGTATTTCCTTAATTTGTGTAATAACATAACTCAAAACTAATTTTAAAATGTTTTGTGATTTAGTAAAAATTTTAATTATTCTGTCACCTGGAGTTTAACTCTCCCTTCCACTTGAAAAATCAAAACTGATACTGATATGATGAGCTTTTCCCACTGGAAAGTCATAAAACATCTTCAAATAAAGCATAGAAAATAGTTGATGGGTGGTGAGCTCATAAATACTTAAAAACTGATAACCAGTACATACTGATATACTTTATTCTGAATATGTGATAGTTTATCATTCATAGATGAGTGTCTCGTTGATATTCTGAAGGTTTAGCAGTAGGATCCTGATACAGCAAGAATGAATATGCCCACTCATGGAAAATAAGCAGACATTTAATAATGTTCAGGAGTATTTTCTTAGAGACTAAAGCTGAGAAGCATTTTCATATCCTTTACTACATTTGGTTCTTATACCTTTGGAGTCATTATTGCTATTATGATTTGAAAAAGACAATTATGATTGAGAAATATGACATAATAAAAAAAGTTCGTGGCAAAGTAGAAACCACACTCAAGATAGTCTGAGCTTAATTTATATACCACATTGGTTTATAAGTTGTGTGGGTCTTTTTGGATGCTTAATACTGATTTAGCATATTTTATAAGAAATAGACTACATCACCCATAGATACTATAATTTATTTACATGTACATAATATTACATTTGGAAACAATACATTTTCTTATTCTCACCTCTTTTAGTAGAAATCATGGAAATGAACACGTAGTTTGAAATGTAAATGAGAAGCAGTGTGTGTGTGTGTGTGTGTGTGTGTGTGTGTGTGTGTGTACTGTGGTCATTCAGCAGCTGAGTAAGTCAGACATGGGCTGCTGTAGCAACACGAAACTTGACTGGCGTACTTCTGTCGATCTAAACTTGACAACTTTCCTATGTAAAGTCAATTCTCATATGTGGGGAAGCCCCTTGTTGGATCAAAGCTCACTAAGCCAGTCCCAACTCAGCAGCGTTTTCATCGACCACAGTGATATGCTTTCTATTCAGTTCATGTACCGGGAAGGTCTTGTTCAATGTATCAGAGACACGAAGCTTTACTCCCAATGCCAAGCAATACTGCACATACCATCACGAACATCTGGACTTGTTAAGGTGACAGCCCTCAGCTGAAGGCTGAGCTTTTACAGATGTCCAGTAGTTTTTCAACTTACTCAGCGTAGTAATTTTTCTTGAATTATTCAGTTAGAAATACTCACCCCATAGTCAGGTCTTCTCTGACAAGGTCTTATGTTCCAGAAATCGAATTCTTAGACTTTGCTATTTAATGATTACATTTGTAGTTTAAGTGCCGTCACCAGAACCTTGTCTTCCAGTTTTATATTTCACTTTCAATTTCTTTAAATGTGATTATTGCTCTTCACAGATGTTGAGGTTTAAAAAGCTAAAGGAAATTGGTGTTAATCCTTTCCTTATCATAGAGTGGTCGTACTTTAATTATCAGGGCACTTTTAATATCTTCTATGTGGACAGGCAAAGATACTCTCTTACCACCACCCCCCAACAAAGCATTGCCTATACTTTTTAATACCATTCATGCATGGATGATTATTAATTTATTAATCCATATCTATGAGAAGAAGAGTGTGTAAGAAGATATTTGATTCCAGGTCATAACCAACTGACTTGGTAGGTAAGAGAACAAAATGAAAACTTACTAAAGTCAAAGTTGGTAGATTTGCTTGATAATATCAAAGAGTATCAGTTTCTGTGATTTCACTCAAGGAAAAAATGGCTTTGAAATAAATACCACACTTTAGAAGCTCTGATGTGTTCACTGCATTGGTGCCTTAAGTAATTTCAGTGTGGTCGCTGTACTGTCAAAAAGTATCCTTTGTAAGTTTTCCAAGCTGCTCGGCTATTCAACCAAGCCACCAGGCAAGAGTCTTATAATAAACGTTGTGATAAAAGCTTCCAGCAAAAACATTTAGAACATATACCCAACAATAAAAATAAATACAAGTGTCTATTTATTTTAGGTCAAAGATATATTCCTTCTCATGAGGACACAGTGTTACTGAATCAGTTAAATATGCAAAGTATCTTTTTACTTACACATACTTCTTTTTTTAATTTTTAAATGTTTAGTTATTTTTGATAGAGAGAGACAGAGAGTGTTGGGGGGAGGAACAGAGAGAGAGGGAGACACAGAATCCAAAGCAGGCTCCAGGCTTTGAGCTGTGAGCAGAGACCGATGTGGGGCTCAAACCCACGAACCACCAGACCATAACCTGAGCCAGAGTTGGATATGTGACGACTGAGCCACCGAGGCACTCCCCTGACACCTAATCCTTAAACCTACATGGAATACCCCTTCAATATCTACAAATTAATGACTTCATCATTCAAGTTAGGCTTAATATACAACATCACTTATAAAGCCTGCTTTATTCCTGCTTAAACTAAAAAGAAAGAATGTGGTGGTCTGCAACTAATAACCTGATCAATATAGTAACTGTTATTAAAACTAGTATTTAACATCTGATCTAACTGGTTGAAAGCCGGTGAGAATTAGCATTAAATTAGAGGATATTTGGTAGCTCTGGATACCAGCCGGGAAGCGGACACCTAGAACGAAGTGTCAGTCAAGAACAAGCTCTGGGGGCGCCTGGGTGGCTCAGTCGGTCGAGCCTCCTGCTTCGGCTCAGGTCAGATCTCACGTTCGTGGGTTCGAGCCCCGCGTCGGGCTCTGTGCTGACAGCTAGCCCAGAGCCTAGAGCCTGCTTCCGGTTCTGTGTCTCCTTCTCTCTCTGCCCCTCCCCCTCTCATGCTCTGTCTCTCTCTGTATCAAAAATAAATAAAAACATTAAAAAAAAAAAAAAAAAGAACAAGCTCTGTCTGGCCTGTGGGCCTATTACCCTAAAAGGCTGCGATGGGCCTATGAGAGGCCAGGAATGCGGGGTGGGCTGGCCATTTCCATTCGCACTACAGAAATTAGTCATTAAAAATCACAAAGTCCAATCTTAATTTCTTCTAAATTATGGTCATCAAGTGTGCATATTTTTAAAATTGCCTGAAAGTAATTTCAAATCCTTGATGCCACGTGCATCAGAACAAAGGGAGGAGAAAATCAGAGTCGGGTCCAGAATGTTGCTGTGTATATCATATAGAATCCTTCCTCTTACGTGAAATTTCTTAGGTAGAAGGTAAATCATGCTGCAAAACCTGAATCACTGACAGATGAAATGTTAACTTGGGAGATTCTAAGGCTTCCACGTTACCCAACAAGTGAATCCCCATGTCCCTACGGAGTGCTCCCCTTTTAATCCGTCTGATCAGAGATGCTGTCCTGGCCTCACCTGGGGTTATTTGCAGAGCAAGGGAAGGTCCAGGTTCCGTGAGCCCCACTGCGAAACGCGTAGTACGCACCGCCTCAGGGTACACCCAGGGGACGATGTGCCTCAGAAATCCGGTGTGTGAGTCAGAGAGAAAAGAGAAAGCTTACACATCAAAATTATTGTATTTTTTCTTAGTTTTAGAAAAAGAACTGTGAAATATAAGTGAAATGGGTGCTGATGGTGTTACATTAGAAAAAGAAGGGTTGGGGAGCTTGGATGGCTCAGTCGGTTAAGTATCTGACTAGGCTCAGGTCATGATCTCTCTGTCTGGGAGTTCGAGCCCCAGGTCAGGCTCTGTGCTGGCAGATCAGAGCCTGGAGCCTGCTTCGGATTCTGTGTCTCCCTCTCTCTCTGACCCTCCCCTGCTCATGCTCTGTCTCTCTCTCCCAAAACAATAAATAAACATTTAAAAATTAAAAGAGAAAAGAGAAAGAAGGTGTTACTTCTCATTTGGGCCATAATTATTTCAAAGAAAATAACATATGATGGACCATCTCAGTAAATGCAACAAAAAAATAGGAAAAACTATCAATTGCTGTTCATGGTAAAATGCTCTGCAGGCCAGAAAGAGCAGAAAACGCCTTTACCTTAATAAAGGGCAAAGGCAAACAGACAACTGCTAACATACTTACTTGTGAAAGACTGCTTTCACTCAGAGATTGTGAACACAACAAGGATGTTCTTCCTCCACTCTTCTTCAACTCCATCCTGATGGTCCTAGGCACTGTGAGAACATAAGAAAAAGAAATAAAAGGCATATGATTCAGAAATGCAGAAATAAAATTTTCTCTATTCATAGACAACATGATTCTTTGTTTAGCATATCCCCCATATATACCAAAAAATGTCAAGAACTAGTAAGTGACTTCACAAGCTCATATAGGCAGGGGCATGGGGGGCAGGGGGAGAATGTGCCTGTTAAGCAACTGACTCTTGATATGCCAGTTCGAGCCCTTCATGGGCTGCTAGGGATTCTCTCTCTCTCTCTCTCTTTCTCTCTCTCTCTCCTAATAAGTAAAATAAACTTTAACTAAAAATAACAAACTCAAAGGACATAATATCAATATTAAAGTATCAATTGTATCTTATGTTTATATGTTACTAATGGACAATTAAGATTTGATGTATAAAATATAGAACTACTGACAGTATTACCAATCCATGAAATGTGTCTGTATGTAGAAAAAAGCACATGTCATGTAAGCCAAAAGCTATGAAACACTGAGCTTTTAAAAACTCTAAGAAGGTGCCTGGATGGCTCAGCCAGTTAAGTGTCCAGCCTTGGCTCAGGTCATGAGCCCACAGTTCATGGGTTCAAGTCCTGAGTCCCATCCCACATTGGGCTCTGTGCTGACAGCTCGGATTCTGGATCCTGCTTGGAATTCTGTGTCTCTTGCTTTCTCTGCCCATCCTCTGCTCATACTCTGTGTCTCTCAAAAGTAAATAAACATTAAAAAAATAAAAGATTTAAAAACTCTGAGAAAACCTAAGTTAATAGATATTAGGAATTTGTAGGAAGGAAGACTTGATATTTTTTGAGGCTTTATTTAAATTCCAGTTAGTTTACATGCTGGAAATGTAATATTACTTTCAGGTGATTCAGCACTTACATACAACACCTGGTGCCCATTAAAGAGTGCCCCCCATAATCCCTGTCACGTTTAAAATTTTTTTTAATGTTTATTCATTTTTGAGAGACAGAGAGAAACAGAGAATGAGCAGGGGAGGGTCAGAGAGAGAGGGAGACACAGAATCCGAAGCAGCTCCAGGCTCTGAGCTGTCAGCATAGAGCCCAATGCAGGGCTCGAACCCACAAACCGCGAGATCATGACCTGAGCCGAAGTCAGATGTTTAACTGACTGAGCCCCCCAGGCGCCCCATTCTTTTAACCCATCCCCCTGCTCACCTCCCCTGTAGTTACCACTAGTTTGTTTTCTATAGTTAGGAATCTGTTTCCTCTCTGTCTCTCCCTTTCTTTTCTTAAATTCCACATATGAGTGAAATCATATGGTATTTGTCTTTCTCTGACTGGATTATTTTGCTTAGCATAATACTCTCTAGTTCCATCCATGCCATTGAAAATCACAAGATCTCATTCTTTTTTATGGATGACTTATATTCTGTTATATATCTATATCTATAGATATATAGATATAGATAGATGATATAGAAAGATACACACACATACACACACACGCACACACTCGCATACATACAACTTCTTTATCCATTCCTCAGTCCATGAACATTTGGGCTGTTTCCGTAATTTGGGTAGTATAGATAATGCTGCTACAAACATCAGATGCATGTATCACTTTAAATTAGTATTTTGGTATTCTTTGTGTAAATAATGAGTGCTTCAGTTGCTGGATCGTAGGGTAGTTCTATTTTTAACTTTTTGAGGAACATCCATACTGTTTCCAGATTGACTGTACCTGTTTGCGTTCCCAACAGTGCAAGAGGGTTCCCCTTTCTGCACATTCTCAACAACACCCATTGTCTTGTGTTGTTGAATTTAGCCATTCTGACAGGTATGAGATCATATCTCATTGTAGTTTTGATTGGTATTCCCCCGATGATGAGAATTTTTTCAAGTGTCTGCTGGCCACCTGAATGTCTTCTTTGGGAAAATATCTGTTCATGTGTTTGGCCCATTTTTTAATTGGATTATTCAATTTGGGGGTGTAGAGTTTATATGTTTGTTATATGTTTTGGATACTAACTCTTTGTCACATATGTCATTTGCAAGTATCTTCTGCCACTTAGTAGGTAGTTTTTCTTTGCCTTTCAGTTTTGTCGATTGTTTTCTTCACTGTGCAGAAGCTCTTTATTTTGATGTAGTCCCAATAGTTTATTTTTTCTTTTGTTTCCGTTGCCTCAGGAGACATATCTAGTAAGTAGTTGCTAAGCTGACATCAAAGCGGCTACTGCCAATAATCTTGTCTAGGATTGTAGAGGTTTCTTGTTTCATATTTAGGCCCTTACTCAATTTTTAACTTATGATTAGGTATGTTGTAATAAAGTGATCCAGTTGCATTCTCTGGTGTGTTTCTGTACAGTTTTCCCAATGCCATTTGTTGAAGAGACTGTGTTTTTCCCAGTCGATATTCTTTCCGGCTTTATTAAAGATTAATTGACCGTAATGTTGTGAGTTCATTTCTGGATGTCTCTTCTGTTATCTTGATCACTGTGTCTGTTTTTGTGTTAGTAGCATACCGTTTTGATCACTACAACTTTGAAATATAACTTGAAGTTCAGAATTACGATGATGCCAGCTCTTTTTCTTTTTTTAATGTTTATTTATTTATTTATTTACTTATTTTGAGAGAAAGAGTGTGTGGCAGAGTGGGGAGAGAGAAAGAATCTTGAGGGAGATGTGGGGCCCAATCTGATGACCCTGGCATCTCAACCTGAGATGAAATCAAGAGTCAGAAACCTAACAGATAGAGCCACCAGAGTTCCCTGTTTTCCTTTTTCAATGTTGCTTTAGCTATTTGGGGTTTTTTATGATTCCACATAAATTTTAGGATTGTTTGCTCTAGTTTTGCTGGTGATATTCTGATAGATTGCATTAAATATATAGATTTTTTGGGGGTAGTATACACTTTTTAACAATATTTGTTCATCTGATCTATGAGCATGGAGAGTTTTTCCATTTCTTGAGTCCTCTTCAACTTCCTTCATCAGGGTCTTATAGTTTTTTTTAGAGTACAGATCTTTCACCTCTTTTGTTAGGTTTATTCCTAGATATCTTACAGTTTTGGGTGCAATTGTAAATTGGCTTGATTCCTTGAATTCTGTTTCCACTGCTTCCTTAGTAGTGATGGAAATACAACAGATTTCTACATGTTGATTTCATGTCCTAGTATGTACTGAACGTGTGTATCAGTTCTAGCAATGTTTGGTGGAGTCTTTTGAGTTTTCTATACAGTGTATCATGTCATCTGCAAATAGTGAAAATTTGACTTCTTTCTTGCCAATTTGGACCTTTCAATTTTTTTTAGTTGTCTGATTGCTGTGGCTAAGACCTCTGATACTGAATTGAAAATCAGTAGTGAGAGTGGACATCTCTGTCTTTCATTGATCATAGAAGGAGAGCTCTCAGTTTTTCCCCAATGAAGACAATATTAGCTGTGAGTTTTTCATGTATGGTCTTTATGATGTTGAGTTGTGTTCCCTCTATCCCTACTTTGATGAGAGTTTTTATCATGAAAGGATGTTGTACTTTGTCAAATGTTTTTTCTGCATCTATTAAAATGATCATATGGTTCTTTTCCTTTATTTTCTTAATGTGGTGTACCATATTGATTGATTCGTGAATATTAAAAGACTCGTGCAACCCAGGAATAAATCCCACTTGATCATGGTTAATAATTTTTAATGTACTATTAGATTCAATTTGCTAATATTTTATTGAGAATTTCTGCATTGATGTTCATTGGAGGTATTGGCCTATAGGTCCTTTTTTTTGTGGAGTCTTTATCTCATTTTGATATCAGAGTAATGCTGGCCTCACAGAATTAGTTTGGAAATTTTCTTTCCTTTTCTATTTTTGGAACAGTTTGAGAATAGGTATTGACTCTTACTTAAATGTTTGGTAGAATTCCCCTGGGAAACCATCTGGCCCTGCACTTTTGTTTGTTAGGGGATTTTCTTTCCTGGAGGATTTTTTATTACTGATTCAATATCTTTGCTGGTTATTATTCTGTTCAAGTTTTCTATTTATTCCTGTTTGAGTTTTGGAAGTTCATATGTTTCTAGCAATGTATCCATTTCTTCCAGGTTGTTCAATTTGTTGGCATATAGTATTTGTATTTCTGTGTTGCTTGTTATTTCTCTTCTCTCATTTGTGATTTTATTTATTTGGGTCATTTTTTGATAAGTCTTACTAGGGGTTTATCAATTTTATTGATTTTCTTTCCTTTTTAATTTTTAATGTTTATTTTTGAGAGAGATAGGAAGACAGTACAAGTGGGGGAAGGGCGGGCAAAGAAAGGGACAGAGGATCTGAAGCAGGCTTTAGGCTCTGAGGTGTCAGCACAGAGCCTGACATGGGACCTGACCTCACAAACTGTGAAATCATGACCTCAGCTGAAGCCAGATGCTTAACTGACTGAGCTATCCAGATGCCACAGTTTTATTAATTTTTTCAAAGAAACTGTTCCTTGTTTCATTGATCTGTTCTACTGTTTTTTGTTTTTTGATTTTTATTTTGTTTTTTTTTAGTTTTTCTATCACTTATTTCTGTTTTAATCTTTATTATTTCCTTTCTTCACTTACTCTAGCTTCATTTGTTGTTCCTTTTCTAGCTGCTTTAGATGTAAGGTTCACTTGACATTTTTCTTGCTTTTTGTAAGGTAGACCTATATTGCTGTATACTACCCTCTTTTTTTTAATTTTTTAATGTTTTATTTCTTTTTGATACAGACACAGACAGAGCATGAGACGGGGAGGGGCAGAGAGAGAAGGAGACACAGAACCGGAAGCAGGCTCCAGGCTCTGAGCTAGCTGTCAGCACAGAGCCCGACGCGGGGCTCAAACCCACAATGTGAGATCTGACCTGAGCTAAAGTCGGAGGTTTAACCTACTGAGCCACCCAGGCGCCCCTGTATACTACCCTCTTAACTGCTTTGGTGCGTCCCAAGGTTTTGGACCATTGTGTTTTAGTTTTCTTTTGTTTCCATGTAATTTTTATTTCTCCATTGATTTCCTACTTTACCCATTCATGTTATTTAACATCCATGTATTCATGGTCTTTAAATTTTGTCTTGTGGTTGATTTCAAGTTTTGTAGCTTTGTGGTGGTCAAAACAGATACCTGGTATGACTGAGAGCTTTTTGTTCGTTGAGGCTGATTCTGTGACCCTGTATGTGATCTCTTCTGGAGAATGACCCAAGTACACTTAAAAAGTACATGCATTCTGCTATTTTAGGATGGAATATTCTGGATTATCTGTTAAGCCCATCTGGTCCAGTGTGTGCTTCAAGGCCATTGTTTCCTTATTGATTTTCTATTTATCTGATCTATTGATGTAAGAAGGGTGTCAATGTCCCTTACTATTATTGTATCATTATCAAGTAGTTCCTCTATGTTATTGTTTTATGTATTTGGGTGCTTTCAAGTTGAGTGCATAAATATTTAAATGGTCAGATTATCGTGTTGGAGTGTTCCCTTCATTATGATTTACTGCCTTATTTGACTCTTATTATAGTCTTTGTTTTAAACTCTACTTTGCCTGATATATTTATTGCTACTCCAGTTTTCTTTTAACATCCATTTGCATGAGAAAAATTTCTCCATCCCCTCACTCTCAATTTGTAGGTGTCTTTAGTCTTAGATGACCTTGTAGACAAGCTATGGATGGGTCTTGTTTTCTTATGCATTCTGACACCCTGTGTCTTCTGATTGAAACATTTAGTCCATTTACATTCAAACTCATTTTTGACAGATATGTATTTATCACCATTTTATTACTGGTTTTGTGGTTGTTTCTGGTGATTTTCTCTGTTCCTCTTATCTCTGTGACATTTGGTCTTTCCTTTACACTCAAAGAGTCCCCTTGTAGGGCTGGTGTAGTGATCATGAAATCCTTTAGTTTTGGTTTGTTCAGGAAATTCTTTATTTCTCCTATTATTCTGAATGATAGCCTTGCTGAAGAGAGTATTCTTGGCTGCAGATTTTTCCCTTTCAGCACTTTGAATACATTATGCCACTCCCTTCTGGCTTGGCAAGTTTCTGTTGAGAAATCTCCAGCTAGCCTTATGGGTCTTGTCTTGTAAGTCTTGTAAATTAAGGACTCTTTTTGTTTGCTGTTTTTAAGACCTTTCCTTTAATCACTATATTTTGCAAAATTAATTATAAGATGTCTTGGTGGCCTGCTTTTGTTGATTTTAATGGGAGTTCTCCGTGGGCCTCCTCTGTCTTGATATTTGTCTCCTTCCTCAGATCAGGGAAGTTTTCTGCTCTTATTTCTTGAAATAAATTTTTGCCCCCTTTTGCCTATCTTTTTCTTCTGGGACTCCTATAATATGAATATTATTATGTTTTATGGAATCTCTGAGATCACTATGTCTCTTCCTATGTTCCATAATTCTTTCTTTATTTTGTTCAGCTGCATTATTTTCCATTGTTTTGTCTTCAATATTAGTTATTTGTTCCTCTATTTCTTCCAGCTTGCTGTTCATTGCATCAAGCCTATTTCCAGTCTCATTTATTGCATTCTTCATCTCTGATTGATTCTTTTTTAACTCTTTTATCTCTGTGGTAAGAGTTCCACTGATGTCTTCTATTCTTTTCTCAAACCCAGTAAGTAACATTCTAATTACTTTAAATTCTCCATCAGGCATGTTGTTTATATCTATTTTTAGATCTCTAGCCATGTCCTTATCTTGTTCTTTCATTTGTGATAAATTCTTCAGTTGTATTATTTTATCTAAGTCTCTGCCTTCTCCTCTGTGTTAGAAGAGCCAGTTATGTGTCCTGCTCCTGAGAGTAATGACTTCACAAAGAAGAGGTCATGTAGTGCCCAAGGCCTAGTGCTTCAGGAAGTATGTCTGGTGTGTGCTGCATGTACTCTGCTGTTGTGTTCTGGGTGCCTACTCTTCTGGCCAGTTATTTGAAGAGGCTCTCTTTGCATGAAGTGGGTATTGTTTGGTCCTTGGCCAGAATGTGGCAAGTTTTAACTAGGTGTGCTCTAGTCTGCTTGTTAAATGACATCTGATACTACTTCTATTAGAAATGAGATCCTACTGGGTCACCTGGGTGGCTCAGTCAGTTGGGCATCTGACCTCAGCTCAGGTCATGATCTCAGGGTTTGTGAGTTAGAGCCCCACATCCAGCTCTGTGCTGACAACTCAGAGCCTGGAGCCTGCTTCAGATTCTGTGTCTCTGGCTCTCCCTGCCCCTCCCCCGCTTTTATTTAAAAAAAAGAACTGAGATCCTACTGCACTCTCTGGTCAGGAGATGTGGTGTTGGCAGGAGTTTCCGCTGGTCTTCTAGGGGAGGGACCCATCACATTGGGACTGAGGCAAGCTTGACTGAGAAGGGCTGTCTCACCAAAGTGCAGGGGTGTGGACTCAGAGGAAGGAGGTTAGGTATCCAGTGCAGGTGCCGTACTGCTTACAGCAGGTGGCTCTGTGTTTATCCTGGGGGGAGGGTATGGTGCCTGGTGGCCCCTTTGTCCTCAGAGAGGTGTCTCTGTGAATGCTGCCTCTCTGGGAAGCACCTTGAGAAGAGTGAATAACCCCTGGTGTGTGTACAGGCATTTTTTCAGATCACTGTTTCCCTACTGGCTGCCTCAGGTTTATTTGCTCGGCTTCTTCATGGGAGCAGTGCAGTGCCTTCAAGGCTCTATCCCCAGCCAAGTCTGCTGACCTTAAAACTCCAGTCCTTAAGCCCTGCTGGTTGCAAGAATTCAATAAAAATTAGCCCCTCTCTTTTTCCTAGCCAATGGCTTTGAGGAAGTGTTCTCCTTGTGCATGCCCCTCTGCTCCTCTCTCTCTTGCCTGATCATTGCTCTCTCCCCTCCACAGCACCCATGATCTCTTTCTCTCCTAAAACACATTCTCACTTGTCCTCGCTTCTTTGATGTGGCCTCTTCTCTTCCTTTAATTGTGGAGTTTGTTTTGTCAGTCTTCACATTGCTTTCCAGGGTATTCAGAATGATTTGACACTTATTTAGCTTTGACCGAGGGACAAGATGCACCTAGAGTCCTTCTACTCTGCCATCATCTTCTCCCCTACTCAAGATCTGTTATTTTAAACATTTATTTCTCTCCAAAGCAATTTATAGAATCAATCTCTATCAACATCCCAGAAAATTTTTAATGGAATTGACAATCATATTCTGAAATTTATATGGAAACAAAAGGAATAAAAATTCCTAAAACAATATAAAAAAGAATGTATTTGGACCTAAAGTATCTAATTTCCAGCAATCATGATAATGTGTTATTGGCTAAAGTGTAGATACATTGATCAATGGAAAGGAACAGAATCCAGAACTAGACTCATAAATATATGGTAAGTTTATTTTTCACAAAGATGCAAAATCAGTTCAAGACAGAAAGGAGAGTCTTTCAAATATATGAAAAACTACACAGTTGAATATCAGTATGAAAGAAGAAAGAAAGAAAGAAAGAAAGAAAGAAAGAAAGAAAGAAAGAAAGAAAGAAAGAAAGAAAGAAAGAAAAGTAAAAGAAATAGAAAAAGGGAGAGGGAGAGAAGATGAAAAGAAGGAGCTAGAGGGACAGAAGGAATGAGAACAAGAGAGCTAAAGGATTAAGGAGAGCAGGAGGGAAGGAAGGAAGGAAAGAGTTTCCATCCATACTTTGCATAATATACAAAATTAAGTACAAATGCACCATAGGCCTGGTTAAACTATATTCTCAAAGAAAACATAGAAACAAATCCATGCATCCTGGGTTCGGCAAAAATCAATTAGGTGCAATCCGTAAAAAATAATACTAATAGTTAGTTTGACTTCATCAAAATCAAGGATTTCTGTTCTCCAGAATAGACTGATAAGAATGGAAAATGCTGGAGCACTTGGGTGGCTCAGTCAGTTGAGTGTCCAACTTCAGATCAGGTCATGACCTCGCATGACCATAGGGTCAAGCCTGGAACTTGCTTCAGATTCTGTGTCTCCCTTTCTCTCTGCTCCTCCCCTGCTTGTTCTCTCTCTCTCTCTCTCTCTCTCAAAAATAAATAAACATTGAAATAATTCTTTAAAAATGGAAAATATACAACAGAGGGGAAAAGCATTTTTAAAGGTATAAATGATAAAGTAAATTTATTTATAAAATATAAACAATCTCAAAAATAATAAAACACAATTTAAAATTGAGCTAATGGCTTGTATGGGAATATCATCAAAGAAGATATATGAATGCCAAGTAATCACAAGAAAAGACTCTCAATATGATTAGTCAGTATAGAAATGCATTTAAAAACTGTAGGGAGCTTTAAAACATACTTATTTGAAAAGTTGGGGGGGTGGAAACCTGACAGTAACAAGTGTGAATATTAGTTAGGTGGTGCAACTACTTTGCTAAATATTTTATCAGTTTCTTATAAGTTTAAGCCGACATATGCTATACATTTCAGCAATCCCACACTTAGGCATTTATCCAGCAGGAAATGAAGCTTATATTCACAAAAAGACCTTACATATAAATGTTTATGTCAGCTTTATCTATAACTATACAAAGCAGAAAAAACTTAAATATCTTTTACTTTTTGAATGGATAATGTACTGCGGTAGGCCATAAATGGAATATCACTCTGTAACAAAAATGAGCAGCTGCTGATAGATGCAATAAGATGATTGAATGTCAAATTCAAAAGGCTACATAAAAATATTCAATTTATAGGAAACACCATTTATTTTCCATTTATGTGACAGGGTGGAAAAGAAAAATCTTTAGGGATGGAAGGTAAACATGTTTTTTAGGAAGTGTTTGAGTATACAAGATCATGAGGGAAATTTTGAGGTGATAAAAGTGTTTTATATCCCAGCAGCCAAAGCTAGAAAAAGCAACAAGTAAAAACTTATTAAATCATACTCCAATGTGTAAGATTAATATCCATGAGTCCATACTGAAATAAATAAATGATTGCAGAAATAAATCATTAGAGGACATAATCCTCACTTTTTAAGCGTAGCTATGTGCCTATGATCTTCTTCCAAAACATATGGGGAGGAGGAAATAGAAAGAGGAACTTTACAGTGGAGAATCCTAAAAAATGCTACTGCAACCAGGTGGTCTAGGTCAATGGTGATAAATCATATTGATTGTATATAACCCTGAAGGGGTGAAAATGATACTTTGCCTCTGTGACTTCATCTATAAACACATTACTCCAGTCTAATAGTGACAAAAACATAAAAAAAAATCCCAGTAGAAGGACATTCTATAAAACACCTGAGTGGCACTCTTCAAAACTGTCAAGGTCATAAAAAACAAGGAGAGTCTGAGAAATGGTTACCGCCAAAAAAAAGTCAAAGGGCAGCTTCTCAAATTGCTAGTTATCATACGACCCAACAATTTCACTCCTAGGTCTATATTCTGATTGTATGTAAGAGACTTGAAAACAAAATATCCACACACACAAACAAAATTATTCATCACAACTAAGAATCAGAAACAACCCAAATATCCATCAACTGGTGAATGGATAAGTAAAATACCATTATACATATTGTATTACAAGATTAGATAGATGATAGATAGATAGATAGATAGATAGATAGATAGATAGTAAAATGTTATTTGTCAATAAACTTTCATTAATAACATAAGTTACGACATGGTTGAAACTTGAAATTATAATGCTAAGTGAAAGAATCCAACCAAAAACGACCAGAGCAAAAATTGTTTGCTTAACACATATGAAATATCCAGAATAGGAAAATCTGTAGAGAGAGCAAGTAGACTAGCACTTGTGGGCTAGGGTGTGGAAGAGAATGGGAAGTGACTGATAATCTATATTGAGTCTTTTTTTTTTTTTGGAGTAACAAACATGTTCTACAATTAGACTGTGGTGACAGTAACACAGGTCCATAAACATCTTTAAAAAAAAAGCATGAAACTGTACACTGGAATGTATGCTATATGATTTCTATCTCAATAAAGCTGTTAAAGAGGAAGTACGTTGTGCTCTTTTTCTCTGGTATTCACAGATTCATATGAAGAGTCAACTTTGATTCATTTTCCTCCTTGTAAATAACACACAATTTCTCTCAGCTGCTTTCAAGGTTTTTTCTTTGTCTTCATCTTCACAGGTTTAATTATGATGTGCGTTAATGTGGATTTCTTTGAGTTCATCCTATTTGGAGATCAATGAATTACTTGAACATTCAAGCTAAGTCTTGCCAAATTTGTGAAGTTTTCAGCCATTCTTTCTTCCTTTCTTTTTTTTAGCCACTCTCTCTTTTGCCTTTCTAGGACCGTAGGACACAATGACATATATATTAGGGATTTTTTTAATTGTCTCACAGGTCTTTATGGCTCCATTAGTTACTTTTCTTCTTCAATCTATTATCTCTCTCTCTCTCTCTCTCTCTCTCTCTCTCTAATTCTGTTGATCTGATTTTACTTTCCATGACTCTACCCTCTGTCATCTCTGCTCTATTTTTGAGCCCAATGAGTAAGTATATTTATTTCAGTGATTTTTTTAATCCTATAATTTCAATTCAGTTCTTTTTTTTTATAACCTCTGGATTTATTTTCTAAGATTCTATGTAGTCTTATTTATTTCACGATTGTAAAACTTGATGAGTAGTTTTTGAAGCTGTTTTAAAATCCTCCTCAGAAAATTTCAACATCTGATTCATCTCAGTCTTGGGGTCGGTTGATGATTTTTTCTATGTTGAATTGTAGTTTTCCTGCTTCTTAGTGTGGTTAATGATTTTTTTCATTGTATTGTGGGCATTTAAACAATATTAGAAAACTCTCAATCCCACTATTTATACGTTTATTATCTGATTAATGTTGAGCAAGAAACCCACTGCCTCTGGAGGCCACAGGCAGACTCTGGGGTTGTGTACCTGCCTCTGTGCCTGGCAGCAGGAGTGCAGATTCACAGGGCAGACCCTGGCTGACACCTGCCTGGGAAAGGGGAGCTCTGACTCCGCACTCCCTCTTTGCCTCCAAGTGGTGGTTGAAGTTCCGCTTCTACACAGCAAGGAAGTGGAATGCAGGTGTGAATGACTTTGTGCCTACAAGATAGCAATGGAAGCTCAGTTTACACTGGGCCTTGCCGACCCCAGGGGAGGGGAGGGACAGTGAGCATGGGCTAGCTCCACTTTGCAGGCCCTCATTCACGGATGCTGGATCCAGTGTCCTTGATGCTGCTTGGGGAGGAGGTCCAGCCTTCTGCTGGGTCCTGCCAACCCTGCCCTGTTGGAGAGATCCAAGCATCACCTCCATCCACTGCAGGGAGACCCAAGATCAGGGTCCCACTCGGCCTTGCTGACAAGGCCTTGAATTATGTCTCTTTCTTTGGCAGTGTCCAGAGGATCAGCCCCCATCAGCCCAACAATCAGACCTCAGTAAGGCTTTCAGAGTTGCACCTGTCTCCCCCTGATGGGGGATGAAAGATTAGCTGCCATTTGGACCTGCTCAAACCGCAACCAGAGGGACTGGGTGTGGAGGGCTTGCACTTTACAGTTTGCGCTTTTGCATTAGGGTGGATTAGGATTGCTTTGCAAAAAGGTGTTCTTATCTTTATTCTACGCTCTCCTAACCTCCTGGCTTCTCCTGGAGTGACTCTGTCTGTGCCCCTGACAGTTCTGGTTGGAGGTTTGTGGTGGCAGGCCCAGGAGACATGGGAGGGAACAAGCGATTAGGGGATTATACAGTGTCCTTCATCGAGTTGCAAAGTCACTAGGCAGAACCCCACCCCCAGTTTTCTATTTGAAAAGGTGGGGGGCTAGGAACCAAGGGGGCTCGTTCATCTTGGTTGCAACTGGAAGTTTTGATTTATTTTTTTTAATTTGTCATTATTAACAATCACATTACATTTGCTATTTGCCATGCACTGTTCTACTACCATCATGTGTGTCCCAAACAACATCTGGGCTACTTAAGTACCTTTAATAACTCCACATCTCACGTGCACATTCTGACACAGAGTGTTTAAAGAACTTGGGCAAAAATCACTTAGCCAATAAATTGTTAACTTTCGGATAAAATTGATGATCTCTCTGTAGGTCACTACTCTATTCATTTACCAGATTCTGAGTGATCACTTGAGGTAAGAACCCTGTGTTCTGTTTTGTACCTTTCCAAAACAAAAACAAAAAAGATCTTATGGAGTAATCTCAAAAACAGAATAATAAAACATACTATAATAAAAATCAAAGTATAAACACTGCTGGCAGAAAATAAATTACATGACTATAATTATTATGTTAGTGAAACATGGGCATCATTTCAGATTATAAGACTGACCACAGACTTACCATTTTCTTTAAAATGGTCCTGGAAAAAGCTTCAATTTTAATTTACCATTTGTTCAAGAATAACCAAAGTTAATTGTCATTGTGTAAAGACTGTTGAGAAATGTATGTCAGAACATAAAGAATAAATACTAGTAGGTTTAACTTACGTCAAGGTGTCACACTTCTATCTTCCTGGTTCTGTCTCCATAAGCATCTTCCGAGTCCATTTGTCTGTCTAACTCTATTTCCTGGGAACTTTTGTGCACTTGAGAGGCTTTCTTTCTTACATTCTATACTTTAAATTGCCCTTCTGTTCATACACTATTTTCTTGTGTATTTTGTCATCAACGTGCCTTTGCAAAGAGACCAGACAATTTGAGGAAATTAGTAATTTCAAGTTCTGACATCCTAACGCTGGGAACAGACACTGGACCACACCGATCCCACCCCCGTGGTGTCCTCTTGGGAAATGAGTCAGCAGCCAGAGGGATGCCCTAAAGAGCAGCTCTTTTCTCCTAGTCTGCTGCAACATGGCTGTCCTTGTGGAGAATGTTCGTAGGTCCTACTCCCGCTAACTCGAGGAACAAACAGCATGGCCAGAATCATAACGCAGAGCTTTAAGCTTCAAGTCAGGTGTTTACTCCACCAGAATAAGGCTATTCGATTTCACTGATTAAAATTGTGTATTTATTTATTTACTTATTTACTTACTTACTTATGCTTATTTATTTTTGAGAGAGAGGGAGAGAGAGGGAGGGAGGGAGAGAGAGAGAGAGAGAGAGAGAGAGAGAGAGAGAGAGACAGAGAGAGAGAGAGACAGAGTGGGAGAGAGGCCGTGGGACAGGGAGACACAGAATCCGAAGCAGGCTCCAGGCTCTGAGCTGTCAGCACAGAGCTGGAAGTGGGGCTCGAACCCATGAATCGTGAGATCACGACCTGAGCTGAAGTCGGACGCTTAACTGACTGAGCCACCCAGGCGCCCCTAAAGTTGTGTATTTAAACTAAAGCTTAGTTACCTTTATTTATAATATCTTTTTTCATGAGTAACCTATTTCCAGCTAATCCATGGTAAATTTTAAATTATTCTAGTTGATGATGGAATTAGAGCCAAAGCACAGTCATTGAGAGTTTCCATAATCATGTGTCACCTTCCTTGTTTCGTTCTGCTCTCTCTATAACCCCTACGGTTTTGTGACATCAGGCTGAAACATTGTTGTCCCAGCTCTTTCTATAATATAAGGCATTTTCTTTGCTATGGGGCTACCAGGAAATGAGAACAACAAAAAGCAAGAAAGTTTGTAAATAATAAATAACAGGCGGTTTGGCAGTTTCTAGCAAAAACTTGAAATATACTCTATTCTAGTATATTGAACAGAAACGTACTATTAAACACCTAGTATGTCACTTATACTAAGTACTTTATATTCTTAAGGAATTTCACAGGGATTATGAAACTCTTACAATTATTGAATTGCCCAAATATGTGCAACACCACTCAAAATCAAAATAGTAATGGTGGATATAATGGAAATCAGGTGTATCAATCTGTAATTGAGTACAAATTTACACTGTGTTCATTTATCTTTGTCCAATACCAACAACGAAAGAAGTGGCATTTATTAATCTACAATGTGCTAGGTAGAGTCCTAGTCTTTTATATGTACCATCTCATTTCACCTTCAAACCACCCCACATGAAAGCAACTGGGTGGTCAGTGGTTAAGCATCCGACTTCAGCTCAGGTTGTGATTTTTTTGGTTCGTGAGTTCAAACCCCACCTTGCACTCCGTGCTGAGAGCTCAGAGCCCAGAGCCTGCTTCAGTTTCTCCCTTCTTTTCTCTCTGCCACTTCCCTGCTTGTGCTCTGCCTCTCTCTCTCTCTCTCAAAAATAAATAATCATTAAATTAAACAAACAGACAAAAAACCCCACCACACATGATGGATTCTGTTATCATCACTTCCATATGATAAAACTCTGACCAATGGGAATGGGTCAGATTAACACAAAGCTTTCCAGGAGGATTTGAACTCAGATAGTGTGACTTCAGAGTGACACTCCTAATCATTAGCAAATGTCACAAATGTCATAAAGCACATAGAGTATATAAAACTAAAATGGAAAATGAAATAAATGAAATAATTCATAGGAACTATAAATAAATTAAAGCCTTGACCTGTGTCTAAGGGCTTCTCTCTTATGACAACAAGCAGGTTATTGGTTAATATCTGAATGCTACCATAGAAAAAGCTGTATACTTGTAAAATGCTAGAGAGATTTCTTTCACTGGTCTCAAAGTGACTATAGCTTGATAGGCTGCATGCAGTCTTTTAAATAAACTTTTTTCTTGGAAAATACATGAATAAGAGTGACAAGAAATTTAAATTTGTGTTCAAAATTCTGTTACTTTCATTTGAGGGACCAAATAAACAAATGAATCCCTAATAAAATATACCTTAGATTTGTCTTGAAAAAAATGTATGTGATCTCATTCTTGGAGAATTAAAATAGAAATGATGTTCACATCCCTCTCTTCAATTGGAAATTCAAAAGTAAAAGAAGCCAGCATTAATTGGGCATCTGATGTGGGTCAGGTGCCTTTGCCAACACTTTTAAGCTGAATCTCAGTAAGAAGAGTCAGAGAAAAGCGGAATAAGAGAGTAACTGCAGAAAGTTTTCTGATTCATTGGGGAAAAAGGTCTTATAATGCATTATTTTAAAATGGATTATTACAAATCATCCCAGACTCAAACGAAAACCACAAAAGAAAATAAAATTTATTTTTAACTTATCATTCTTTACTATTTGTGTGGAAAACTGAAACTTCTGGATATTTTGAAGCATTAAGCTTTTCTCCAAATTAGGACACTAGCCTAGGGAACTTTTTGAGAAGGTGCCTCCCTTCATGCCTGTGTGAGTGGCCTTCTCCCAGCAGCACCCCGACCAACAGATCACGTCTTCTCCCCACCACCTAGCACCCTCACCAAAGACCACACAATGACCTCCGGACTCTTTCCAGCACAAGTGAGTACCACTTCCCACAGCCGCCAGGCTGATCTCCCTGACAGCGGTCAGCAAGCTCAACTTCATTAAAGCTGCAGTCATTGCCATGATTCACCCCAAATTGCAGCCATTACGTGAGATAATGAACTTCAATTCCATATAAAATAAACTCTGAATTCTGCTCACATGCCAACAACAAGTGTACATCAACGTTGCATCAATTTCATTAGCATCTTGACAGCATGCATCTTTAGAAAATTCTCAGCCAAGGGTATCATTTTAGCAACATCACAGAACATTTTATATATTGGCTAGGTGAGAAACATTTATCTACTTTCATGTTTTCTTCATGGTCTTACTGGTTGTAAATCTGTCTTCAGAAAACTTAGATTTTGATTAGTCTAGACTCAAAATCATTCCTCATTTTTAGGTCACTAAATAATTGCATTCTTTTCCTACCTGACAGAATGAGGAAAGGGAGTGCTAACTTGTATTGCACTAAAGGGCCATAATATTCTCAGATCATATTGGAAAAATCTTCTTTTATGCTGTTAGTCATCAAAATATCAGCGTTCGAAGTCCATCATGCACAGTAAGTGTTTACAGGCTCGTTCCAAAGACACCCTCTACGCCATGCCATGTCGTAAAGTAATCAAATCGAACCTGAGCTTGCCTTGATTTAATTAGTTTTCTTTACTGGAAATCACAGCCAGGATTAAAAGGAGGTTCCTAATTCCTTCAGGCTTCATTACTTGGCCTATTCACAGCATGTTTTTTATTCTGCATCAAGTTATTAACAAAGCCCAGTGTAACTAGTCAGAGCCATGCTCTCTCTGCAGGCTACCCAAATGACATTTTAGAGAAATTCTTCTCTCATCAAGAAGGAATGGTTTATAATTTTGATCTTTGGCACAACAATGGAAAAGAGCAAAGACAGTGTTTGCTTCCTGAGAGACCCTTCCTGTGGCATTTTTCATCTCAATTTCTTCTGGAACCCTACAACATAATAATTTCAGAGCTCTGTTTGGCAAGGGACAGGTTTTAAACACACTTGAACCACCATCGTATATTCTGTTGGATCCATATAAAGTAAGGAATTATGACCGCACACCTGATGATACCACTGACTCCACTGAAACAATCACATTTAATAGGTTTTAGTGTTTCCTTACAGAAATTTCCAAGGACTATAAGAATATATGTGATATTGATTTATGCACATTTATCCTTTGCACAAATTTATGCAAATTTATCTAGCTAATCTTCTGAAAAATTGTTTCTCTATATCATTCAAAAAATTAATTACAGATAGATGTGGATATAAATGTAAAACATATGAAAGGAAAGCTTCTCATATAAAACATGAGTAATGTGTTAAGATTTTCCAAAGAAACAGAACCAATAGGAAATGATCAAACATGTGGACAGCCACCTGCTACTCATGCTGAAACATAAAATTAACAATCACAGGTAATATCTATAAGAATGTACTTTGAAGAACTATTACTTGAAAGAAACTTAAAAGGTTATAAAGATTGTTAAAATATCACATTAAAAGGGCGCCTCGGTGGCTCAATCGGTTGAGCATTCGACTTTGGCTCAGGTCATGATTTCACAGTTCCTGGGTTCGAGCCCCGCATCGGGCTCTGTGCTGACCCCTAGCTCAGAGCCTGGAGCCTGCTTCAGATTTTGTGTCCCCTGCTCTCTCCACCCCTCCCCTGTTCATGCTCTCTGTCTCTCAAAAATAAATAAATGTAAAAAAAATTTTTTAAATATCCCATAAAAATTAAAGTTAATAAATTCTGTTATTCACTAGGTACCCATTTTGAAAATATATTGATACAATGAAATGTAATACAGCAATCAAAAGAAATCACCTACTGTCAAAAAATAACATAATAAATCTCACAAATGTACAGTGGAATGAAAGAAGTCAGAGGCAAAGAAAATGAATCTTCTGTAATGCCATTCATGTTAAGTTCAACCACTAACAAATTCTAGAGTTAGAAGTCAGAGTAGTAGGTACCTTTTGAGAGAATAGGGTTAGAGATTTGAAGATTGTTTAAATGCTCGATCACTTTGTGATAATTTGTCAAAAATAAACTTTACTTGTATGGTATGCATAGATCAAGAATAAACTAGATGATTTTCTTATATTTGGGGGTATCCATTAAATTGCCAGTCTAAATTAAAAGAACAAAAAAACAAAAAATTTCACGGTACCTTCTAGAGTCATTAAAGTAATTATGAGGGACTGAAGGAAAAGAGAAGTATACAAATACAAGAGGGAAATAAAATCAATATCCTGAAAGAAGCTCTATAAACTCAATTACAACACAAAAAGATAACAAATTAGGATTCTTGTGTCTATTATTATATATAAAAGGGCTAATTCTCATAAAGGGAAACTATCTGACAGATTGTTCACAATATTTAAGATAACAGCAAGTGTAAATATAAACTGACAGGAAAAATTAAAAGAATGAGCAAGTTTATGAAATAAATGCCAACAAAGAGGTGGCAGTCTTTGAAGATTACAGGTGAAACAACTATAGAATAGAGTGCCCAGAAATAAACTCAGAAAAGTAGTCAACGGATCTTTGATAAAGGCAATACAACGGAGCCACGATGGTCTTTTCCACAATGGTGCTGGCACAACTGGCCATCCATATGCAAAACAATGAATCTAGATGCAGACTTCACACTTTTCACAAAGTTAATCCCAAATGAATCAGAAACCTAATCGTAAAACACAAAACTATGAAACTCCTAGAAGATAAAACTCCTAGGAGAAAACCTAGAAGATCTTGGTCTTGGCAGTGACTTTTAAGATACAAGACCAAAAGCATGACCCGTGAAAGATTTAATTAATAAGCTGGACTTAATTAAAATTAAAAGCTGGTCTGCCAAAGGCAACGTTAAGAGAATGAAAAGAAAGATAAGCAAGCTACTGACTGGGTGAAAATATTTTAAGAAGACATAGATAAAGGACTGTTACTGAAAATATACACAACATCTTAAAGCTCAACAATAAGAAAGCAAGCCAAATCCAGACACCTCATCGATGAAGATGTACAGATGGCAGATCAGCATATGAAAAGGTGCTCCACATCATTTGTCACAAGGATAATGTGATTTAAATCATCAGTGATATACCACAACATGCCTGTGAGAATGGCCAAATCCCAAAACACCGACAGCAAATGAGGGAGAATATGAGAGCAACAGGAAGTTTTTATTCATTGTCGGTGTGTAAAATAGTGCAGTCACTTTGGAAGACAATTCAGCAGTTTTTTACAAAATTAAACATATTCTTACAATACGACCCATTAATTGTGCTCCTTGGTTCTTACTGAAAGGAGCACCAGCTGTGTTTCTAACTGCCCAAACTTGGAAGCAACCGCGTATTTTCACTAGGTGAATGAGCAAACAAAACCGTGGTGCGTCCCTACAACAGATACTACTCGGCACTAAAAGGAGATGTGCTCTCAGGCCATGAGAAGGCATGGAGGAACTTAAATATATACGACTAAGCATAAAAGGCCAACCTGAAAAGGCAACATACTGCATGATTTCAACAACATGACATCTGGAAAAGGCAAAACTATGGACACCCTAAAAAGGTAAGGGGAGAAACAGGGAGTCATTGTTTAATGGGTATAGAGGCTCAGCTCTACAAGACAGAAAGAGTCATGGGGATGGATAGTCCTGAAGGCTGTACAACAATACGGAGGTGCTTAATTCCACTGGACTGTGCCCTTAAAAATGCTGAGGATGGTACATCTTATGTTCTGTGCCTTTTACCACAAAAATAATAAAATATGATAACTATGCCGATGCAAACACCAGGCTCCTTTTTGCCAGGTTGGCCAGGTACCAGGGCTACAAGCATAAGTACCAAAAAATGAATTAAGGATTAAGACCCACCCAAAACTCGTTATCTTAACAGAGTTCTGGAGATAGGTGGTGGTGAAAAATCAATCTACAGTATCTGGTAATTTATAAAAGTTTCATATCTATAATCAAAACATTATTGGGACACCTAGGTGGCTTAGCCAGTTGAACTTCTGATGTGGGCTCAGGTCATGATCTCGTGATTTGTGGGTTCGAGCCCCATGTTGGAGTCTGTGCTGACAGCTCAGAGCCTGGAGGCTGTTTCAGATTCTGTGTCTCCCTGTCTCTCTGTCCCTCCTCAGCTCACTCTCTCATTCTCACTCTCAAAATAAATAAATAAACATTAAAAAATAATACTATTAACATTGAGATTGTATAAATAATTCTGAGAAGCAAGAAGGACAGGCAATAGCTAAACAAACAAATGGTGCAAGAAAGCAATGCACCAGAAAAGAGGTCTGACTCACACAAAAAGTATGTTTCTCAGGAAACAAAATTAAAATTTACAATTGCAGTACAGAAAAATAGGTCTAATGTCTGAAATTTGTTGGGTGTTGGTTAGGGAAATAGAAACTTAGACACAGGTGAAGTGTCACATAGATTTGATATAAAGAGTTTTCACCTATCTGTTTCCTAGACATGCAGAGAGTTCCCGCTGAAAGCCAGCAGGCTCAGACCCAGGAAGAGCTGAGGGCTTAGTTCCAGGCAGTCCTGCAGGAGGAACTCTTTTTCACTTGGGGGGAGGTCATCCATTCTGGCCGGTTGGTTAAGGCACAGCCAAGTTAGGGAGGGCAATATGCTTTCTTCCATCTACCTTCAAGCACCCTCACAGAAGCACACAGATTCATGTTGGGCCAAATATCTTGGTCCCCATGGCCCAGTAGTTGACACAAACTTAACTGGCATGGGTTAGTAAAAATAATGTGGAAATAGGGGCGCCTGGAGGCTCAGTCGTTTAAGAATTCGACTTCAGCTCAGGTCATGATCTCACGGTTCGTGGGTTCGAGCCCCGCATCGGGCTCTGTGCTGACGGCTAGCTGGGAGCCTGGAGCCTGCTTCAGAGTCTGTGTCTCCCTCTCTCACTGCCCCTGCCCTGCTCGTGCTACCTCTCTCTGTATCTCAAAAATAAATAAAAAAACATTAAAATTTTTTTAAATAATTTTAAAATGTGGAAATTTACTCTTTTTCATGATCTGTAATGATTTAATTGGCATAATGATTTTCTGTTTCTTGTAGATTTGAATGAATTTCATAAGTGGCTGAACACATAATTGAGACGGGAATAGACCTAAAGGCAATTCAAGTTCAAACATCTTTACTATTCTGTTCGAGCTGAGGAACTTATTTTGGCAGATTTCATCAAGACTACTAATTACATTTGTGGAGCTAGGAGAATTTATTTATTTATTATTACTCCCTTTCAATTTCTTCTTCTTTTTTAAACAATTTTTTGAATGTTTATTTACTTTTGAGACAGAGACTGAGACAGAGTAGAGTTGGGGAGGGGCAGAGAAGGAAGCAGATGCAGAATCTGAAGCAGGGTCCAGACTCTGAGCTGTTAGCACAGAGCCCGACTTGGAGCTCAAACTCACGGACCCCAAGATCAGGACCTGAGCTGAAGTCAGATCCCCAACTAACTGAGCCACAATTTCTTCTTTATATCTGAAGTAACTTTTATGCATTTTGGCATCAGGTTATGTGATACGTTCTAATTGAGAAGAATAATATTTTTATTACATAACTTATCCTTTATCAGAAGCCTTGGTCTACTTTTGTTGTATAAATATGAGGTTGTCCTTTTTTTCCCCCACAGGCTTTATTTGATAAAGCAATTTTAGGTTCACTACAAAATTCAGTTGAAGGTACAGAGATTTCCCATACATACCCTACCTCCCCTGTGTCCCTAAAAAAGCCTCCCCCATTATCATTAACAACTAGAGTGTAAAATTTGTTACAAGCAACTAATCTACATTAATACGTTACCATCACTGTAAAAGTGTACAGTTTACATCAAAGTTCACCCTGTATGTTGTGTATTCTACAGAGCTGGACAAAGGTGTGATGGCAAGTATCCATCACTGCAGTATCACGGAGTAGCTTCACTACCCAAAAAATCCTCTCTCTCTGCTTATTCATCCTTCGTTCCCCTCAGTTCCTGGCAGCCATCATTCTACTTCCTGTCTTTATAATTTCACCAAGTCTAAGTGCCACACATAAGTAGAATCGTAACAGTATTTGCCTTTAGTGACTGACTTACTTCACTAAGAATGATAGGATTCATCTATTTTGTGGGTAATGCAGAATTGCCTCCCTCTTAAAAGATAAATAATATCCCATTGTATGTATCTACCTCATTTTATTCATTCATTCACTTTACATATTCATTCATCTGCCAATAAATATTTGGGTTATATCACATTTTACTGTAGAGAATAATGCTGCTATGAGCACAGTGAATAAATATGTTTTCAGAACCCTCCTTTCAATTTTTGGGGAGCATAAACCCAAAGGTGGGATTGCTGGATCATATGGTAATTCTATTCTTTTATTTTTGGGGAAACTACCATACTGTTTTCCACAATCGCTACACCATCTTACCTTACCACAAACAGTGCACGGGGTTTCCAAGTTCCCCACATCCTTGACCACATTTGTTTTCTGGTTTTGATAATAGCCATCCTAATGGTGATGTGACATCTCATTGTAGTTTTGATTTGCATTTCCCTGCTGATTAGTGACGTTGAACATCTTTTTCATTTGCTTCTTTCCTCCTATATCGCTTCTTCAGAGAAGTGTCTATTCAAGCCCTGTGCTCATTTTTGAATCAAGTTGTTTGGTTGGTTGTTAGTCTTATCTATTCTATATGCATGGGGTATTAATATCGTATCAGATATATGATTGCAAATATTTTCTCTTATTCTGTGGGTTGCCTTTTTACTCTATTGATAGGGTCTTTTGGTGCTTATATATTTTTTAAATTCATGAAGTCCATTTGTTTCTTTGCTTGTTTGTTTGTTTTACTCCCTGAGCCTTCTGTGTCATATCCAAGAAAATATTGCTAAATCCAAGACTTTCTCCTATACTGTTTTCTAAGAATTTAAAAATCTTCTGAAATACCTCTTGGATGCATCACATAAGTTCTCATATGAAGTATTTTCACAGGTGCAAAATTCCAAATAAAATTAATTTCTTTTTGGATCTTTTAGTGCAAAATGGACTATTTAAAATCTCAATAGTATATAAGCATGCAGGTTGAAACTGAAGTAGCGCTTGTCAAGTTTTTCCACTATAAAGTCACTTTCTCCACCCTATTTCTTAACAGTACATGTTTGAAAGAAGTCACTATATCCAGCCCAAATTTGGAAAGTGAGGTGTTATGATCCTCCTTGATGAGGGCAGATTATTCTTTCAAAATATATCTTATGGTTTTTAAAACTCAGGTATAGTATAATGTTTTGAGGTTTTTTGAGGGAATGTGTTGTTGTTGTTTTGCCCATGACAGTAAAGCTACTTTTATTTTGATTTTCACTTAATTTAAATTCAAGTTAGTTAACATGTAGTGTATAATGATTTCAAGAGTAGAATTTAGTGATTCATCACTTACATATAACACCCAGTGTCCATCCCAACAAATGTTGTCCTTAATGTCCGTCACCCATTTAGCTCATCCCCCCACACAACTCCCTTCCAGCACCCTGTTTGCTCTTTGTATTTAAGAGTTTCTTATGGTTTGCCTCCCTTTTTTTATGTTATTTTTCCTTCCCTTACCTATGTTCATCAGTTATGTTTCTTAAATTCCACATAAAAGTGAAATCATATATTTCTCTTTCTGTGACTGACTTATTTTGCCTAGCATAATACATTCTAGTTCCATTCACTTGTTGCAAATTGCAAGATTTCATTCCTTTTGATCTCCAAGTAATATTCTGTTTTTGTTTTAATATATATATCACATCTTCTTTATCCGTCCATCAGTTATTGGACATCTGGGCTTTTTCCATAATTTGGCTATTGTTGATATGCTGCTATAAACATTGAGGTGCATGTGCCCTTTTGAATCAGCAGTTTTGTATCCTTTGGATAAAGACCTACTAGTGTAATCCTGGGTCATAGGGTAGCTCTATTTCTAATATTTTGAGAAAACTGCACATAGTTTTCCAGAGCGGCTGCACCAGTTTCCATCTTCACCAACAGTGCAAAAGGGTTCCCCTTTCTCCACATCCTTGCCAACATCTGTTGTTTCCTGAGTTGTTAGTTTTAGCTATTTTGACAGGTGTGAGGTGGCATTTTATTGTGGTTTTAATTTGTATTTCCCTCATGATGAGTGATGTTGAGCATCTTTTCATGTGTCTGTTAGTCATCTGGATGTCTTCTTTGGAAAAGTGTTTATCCCTTCTGCCCATTTTTTCACTATTGCTTATATTTCTACATTGTTGATTGTGATCTCTCCTTTTTAATTTGTGAAACAATAATAAGAGAATATTATGAGCAATTACATGCCAACATATTGGGCATATCTGGAAAAAATGTGTAAATTATTTTTTTAATGTATAAATTCTTAGAAATGTATAAACTACCAAAACTGAAACAGGACGAAATAGAAAATTTGAACAGACCCATAACCAGTAAGGAAATATAATCTATAATCAAAAATCTCCCCAAGAAGCCATATGGCTTTCCAGGGGAATTCTACCAAACATTTAAAAAAGAGCCAATACCTATTCTTTTGAAGTTGTTCCAAAAAAATAGAAATGGAAGGAAATTCCCAAACTTATTCTTTAAGTCCAGCATTACCTTGATTATAAAACAAGACAAAGACTCCACTAAAAATGAAAATTATAGACTAGTTTTCCTGATAAATATGATACCAAAATTATCAAAAAGATATTAGCAAATCAAATTCAATAATACACTAAAAGAATTATTCACCACGATCACATGGGATTTATTCCTGGATTGCAGGGCTGGTTCAATATCCACAAATCAATCAACATGATACATCACATTGGTAAAATAAAGGATAAGAAACACATGATTCTCTCAATAGATGCCAAAAAAGCATTTGACAAAATATAGCATCTTTTCTTGATAAAAACTGTCAAGAAAGTAGGCATAAGAGGAAAAATCCTCAAGATCATAAAGGCCATATACAAAAGACCCACAGCTAATATCATCTTTAATGAGGGAAAACTCAGAACTTTCCCCCTGAGGTCAGGAACATGACAGGGATGTCCACTCTCACCACTGTTATTCAACATAGTTAGGAAGTCCTAGCCTCACTAATCAAACATCAAAAAGAAATAAAAATTATCCAAATTGGCACAGGAGAAATCAACCTTCACTCTTCGTGGATGCCATGATATCCTATGTGGAAAACCTGAAAGACCCAATCAAAAAAACTGCTAGAACTGATACATGAATTTAGCAAAGTTGAAAGATATAAAAACATACAGAAATCTGTTGCATTTCTATACACCAATAATAAAGCAACAGAAAGAGAAATCAGGAGTCGATCTCATTTATAATTGCACAGTATGGTACTTTTAAAAGAAGAGTCTGTTTCTTAAAATTCCTAAGAGGTGGGTGTGTGCCACACCATGCAGAGTCACATGGGGAGGCATGAAGGCAGGCGGGAGACATTAAGTGTGAGGAAGAAGCATAAGCAAGAGGGTATTAAGATGTTCATGGAACAGTCACATTCTTGAAAAATCGGCTTGCATGTGAGAGGTGTGTTCTCAGGCAGGCTGTTTACTATCTTTTGTAGTTAGCTAACTCCAGGCAGGGCAGTCTTTCTAGGGTCATCAAGGCCCCAAGTACTCAGTGCATCATAAAACACAGAAAATAGAAAACACTATTAATATAAGTATCTATATAAATTATTTTCAGTCTTCTTCATAGAGTATTTTCTTCTTTTATCCATTTATTTATTATCTATTTATGTCACTGTAAATCTTAGTTCCTTAGAAATGTCTCAGAGATTGTCATGGGGTGAGCCAAGGAAGACATGACCACTAGTATAGAGAAGTATCCTAGATAAAGTCCTAGAATATAGGAAGAACATTGGCTGGAAGTTAAGAAAATCTAAATTAAGTATAGACTTTAGATGGTAATAATATCAATTTTGCTTCATTGGCTGTGACATTATACCATACCAATGTGGATTATTGATGGTGCATGCAATTGAATGTAAGGTATGAAGGAACTCTATAGTCTTCAGATTTTTCTGGAAATATAAAATTATTTAAAGTAAAAGGTTTATTAAAAATTTTAATTTCATTTTCTTATAATACAATAAGCATGGAAACCAAAATTAAGAAAACATTACAGTTTCTCCCTAAACTGAAATCCGTATAGGTATAAATCTAACACACACGTGTAGAATCTGTATGCTGACATTAAAAACTTAAATGAAAGAAATCAAAGAAGTCCTAAATAGAGAGAAAGTGGATTGGAATACTCAACTTAGTAAAAAACGTCATTTCCCCCCAAATTGATTTATAGGTTTAATATAATTCCTGTCACAATGCCAGAAGGATATTGTTGTATACATAGATAACTTTATTCTAAAATTTACATGAAAAGAACCTCAATCTTGCAATGATAAAACAAATAGAAAACGATTAAAGTGGGAGTAATTGTTGTACCTGATGTTAAGACATAATGCATAGCTATGGTAATCAAGACTTTCATATTGGCAGACAGACAAATACATTGATTAGTGGGACAGAATAGAAAACACGGAAATAGGCCCATAAAAATATTTATAACTGGGATGCCTGGATTGCTCAGTCGGTTGAGTGTCCAACTCTTGATTTAGACTCAGGTCGTGATCCCAGGATCATAGGATTGAGCCTTGTGTCAGGTTCCACATTGAGTGAGGAGCCTGCTCAAAATTCTCTTTCCTTCTTCTCTTCTCCACTACTTGGCTTTCTCTATCTCTAAAAAAATGCGAGGGGGAGGCAAGAATCTACAACTGGGTTTTAACAAATTTGCAAAGACAATTCAATGGAGAATTGTTTCAACAAATGTTTTTGGAGAAACTGGACATCTGTAAGCATAAAAACAAACAAACAAAACAACCAGATCAACAAACAACTACCTCAATCACGGATGCCTGAGTGGCTCAGTCAGTTAGGCGTTCAGCTTTGGCTCAAGTCACAATCTCATGGTTCATGGGTTTGAGACCTGCAACAGGCTCTGTGCTGACAGCTCAGAACCTGGAGTCTACTTCATTCTGTGTCTCCTTTCTCTGCCCCTCCCCTACTCATGCTCTGTCCCTCTTTCTCTCTCTCAAAAATAAAAACATTTAAAAGATATAAAAAAAACAACTATCTCAATCTAAACTTCATACTTTATTTTTAAATTAAGTGAAAATGCATATAAACATAAATCTAAGACATAAAACTATACAATTTTAGGAAAAAGTAAGAAAAATTATCAGGACCTAGCACTTGAAGAATTCTTAGACTTGACACTCAAAGCACGTTCCATAAAATAGAAGTTTGTTAAATTGGGCCTCATTGAAGTTAATTTAAACATAAAACTGGTCTGATGCTTAAGATTTTTTTTAAATGTTCAGTAATTTATTTTGAAAAACAGACAGAGTGCATGTGGGCATGAGCAAGGGGAAGGTCAGAGAGGGAGGAAGAAAGGGAATCCTAAGCAAGCTCCATGCTGTCTGCCCAGAGCCCAAGGTGAGGCTACATCCCACAAACAGTAGATCATGACCAGAGTCAAAATCAAAAGTCAGATGCTTACTTAGCCACCCAGGCACCCCTAAAAATTAAGATTTTTAAATGAATAAATAAAGAACAGCTTTATTATTATAATTGTTTATTATTATTAATTACTTATACTCTTGAAATCCAAAGTCTTCATCCTTATCTTCTCATCAAGCTGCTGCAAAAGAATGGATCAAGTTTGTTTTCATTCTAATAGGCTCATGCATCTTCTTAACAATCATCCTGAACTGATTATCAACTACTTCCACTTCTAATTATCATTTTATTGCTTTTAGTAGCAACCTTGTAGCTATTTAAACAGAAGCACACTTATGATGCACTGTGTACTGTATCTTCCCCAGGAGACATTTAATAATTTATATTCCATCCGTATAAAAGTGATTCATTCCTGTCATAACATTGTCTTAGTGATAGAGACATATTTCTTCCATATCCCCCTCCAAATCTCCCAAATGTAACTAAACAGACTCCTTTAGGACTTGTATTCACGTGTAAATGACTCTTTCAAGCTATTGATATCTTTCTGAACAAAGCTGAGAACTATCCTTCTACCTCTATTACTTTCTATCTACCTGATAGATGTTGCCCATTCATCACTCACAGATGTAGACAACTTTTGAAATTAAGTCCATAAAATCAAATCCAGAGAATCTTCCAAATCAATCTTTCCCACTGACTTCCTGAAAAATGTTTAAACAGCTGCCGAAGCAGCTTTTTTAAAAAATGAAGTAATATTTTATCTTTCTTTCTTTTGTCCTTCCTTCCTTCCTTCTCTCTGTCTCTCTCTCTCTCTGTCTCTCTGTCTCTCTGTCTCTCTGTCTCTCTCTCTCTCTGGAATGGCAAGTATTTATTTTGAATTAGCTCAACTTACCATTAAGTTAGTTGCTTGCCAAAAAGAGATTAGAAATCAGTTTTCTTTGAAATGTTAATGTATGGGAGGAGGAGTCACCACAGTGGAAAAGTAGGGGTGTCCAAAGTTCCCTGTGCCCCAAACACAGCAGTATTGAGGCCAGAAGACTTGGAATTCCAGGAATCCAGGCTACTGAGAGACAGAAACATCTCCAGGGGCCGTGGGAACAACTTAGCAGGTAATAGGTGCATGACTGCAAACTGGAAAAGATAAAATGGGTGACAAAAGCACAGAGGGGAGGGATCTCCTTCTGTGGAGAGACCAAAAGAAGAGAAAGAGAGGCTGTGAAAGTGTAAGATTGTATTTGGACGAGAGAAAGATCATGGACGGGGAATGGAAAAAACTGAAAAAGAACCAATTTCGAACTGAGGTGTTTTCTCTGAACTGGGGCACGTTGCCCTGTACCTGCGCCTGGGGAGGAGGGGAGTCAGCGCTGGGCTTGGTAACTAGTTCAGAGGTGCAGTTGGAGAGGGCAGTCCTCTCCCTTGACTGCGGTGGGAAGAAGACATAATAGCCATTTCAAAGACAAAAGACCCTGCAGCTGCCTGCCAGCCAGAGGCTCTTTTTCTGTTGGCTGGTGGAGTGGCACTACCCTGGAACCAGGGGGCATGGAGCAGGATCCTCTAAGACCTCAGGACTTGAATCTCAGCTGAGCTCCTGGAAGGCATGGGACACTGTGAGGTGGAATAGACCAGGAGGTTTTGGAGCAGAGCCAACCAGCCTGCTTGCGCCCACTCAGCATTGCGAGGACCCAGAGGCCCTTTGTTGCCTGGGTGGAGTGATTCTTCCCGAGAACCAAGGCATGCAGGACAGGATCCTTTAAGACACTGGGGTTTGAATCCCAGCCAGGACAAGAAAAAATGGAAGAATTCTCCTCAAAAGAAATTCCCAGGAAGAAATTTTTTAAATAGCTAAAGAATTGCTCAAAGCAGATATAAACAATATATTTGAGCAAGAATTTAGAATAATAGTCATTAGATTAGTAGTTGGGCTTGAAAAAGTATAGAAGACAGCAGAGAATCTATTGCCAAAGAAATCAAGGAACTAAGAAGTAGTCACAACAAATTAAGAAATGCTGTAAATGAGGTGCAAAATAAGCCAGATGCAGCGACAGTGAGGATGAAGGAAGCAGAGGGGAGAATCAGTAAAATAGAAGATAAAATTATGGAAAATTATGAAGCTGAGGAAAGGAGAGATAAGAAAATACTAGACTGCAAAGAGAAAATTAGAAACCAAGAAATTCAATGAAACATAATATCTGTATTATAGGAGTTCCCAAAAAAGAAGGGAGAGAGAAAAGGCAGAAGGTTTACTTGAACAAATTATAGCTGAGAACTTCCTTAATTTGGGGAAGGAAGCAGGTGTATAAATCCAGGAGGCACAAGGAACTCCCTTCAGATTTAACAGGAATAGGTCTTCTCCATGACATATCACAGTGAAACTGGCAAAATACAAAGATAATGAGAGAATTCTGAAAGAAGCTAGGGAAAAACGGGCCTTAACTATAAGGGTAGACACATAAGAACAGTAGCATACCTCTCCACTGAAATCTGGCAGGCCAGAAGGAAGTGATAGGAAATATTCAATGTGCTGATTAGGAAAATATGCAGCCAAGAATCCTTTATCCAACAGAGCTGTCATTCAGAATAGGAGAGATAAAGTCTTTCCCAGACAAACAAAATCTGAAGGAGTTCATTACCACAAAACCAGCCCTGTAAGAGATCCTAGGGGGAGTCTATGATTGGAACACTACAAAGACTACAAGCAGAAACATCATCACAAGCATGAAACCTACAGATAATGCAATGACACGAAATCAATATCTTTCAACAATAACTCTAAATGTATATGACCTAAATACTCCAATCAAAAAACATAGAATATCAGAATGGATTAAAAAAAAAACAGTTCCATCTATATGCTGTCTACAAAAGACTCATTTTAGACATGAGGACACCTGCAGATTCAAAGTGAGGGTTTGGAGAACCATCTATCATGCTATTGGAAGCATAGAGTAGCCATACTTATATCAGACAAACAAGATTTTAAACTAAAGGCTGTAACAAGAGATGAAGAAGGGCATTATATCATAATTACAAGGCCTATCCATCAAGAAGAGCTAACAATTTTTATGCTTCCAACTTGAAGGCGCCTAAATATATGAATCAATTAATCACAAACATTAGTGGTCTTATTGATAAGAAGGAGGAGTTTAATAGTCCACTTAAAGCAATGGACAGATCATCTAGGCAAAAAACCAATAAAGAAACAATGACCTTGAATGATACTCTGGACCAGATGGACTTGACAGATATATTGAGAACTTTTCATCCAAAAGCAGCAGTATACACATTCTTCTCGCATACACATGGAGCATTCACCAAGATAGATCACATACTGGGTCGCAAAGATGCTCTCCATAAATATAAAATAATTGAGGTCATACCATGCATATTTTCAGATCACAATATTATGAAACTTGAAATCAACCACAAGAAAAAGTTTGGAGAGCCTCCAAGTGCATGAATGTTAAAGAACATCCTACTAAAGAATGAATGGATCACCCAGGCAACTAAAGAAGAAGTTCAGAGACATACAGAAGCAAATGAAAATGAAGACACAACAGTCCAAACTCTTTGGGATGCTGCAAAGGCAGCAGATTAAAACTCCAAGCCACCTAGCAGGGTTCTTATGTTTAAGGGGCTCCCCAAACACATAAAATGAAGTTGGACGGAGGTGGGCAGATATTACGGTTTAATCATATGACGGTTGCCCCACACTAAGGCAAGCCCTGGAGGTCTTGCTATTAATGGGAGGAATGATTGAAATGTGGTCTTGTGCTTTTTATGATGTGGGATTTTATGCCATGCTGTGTTTTCCTTTAATCTTTTTCTGGCACGTTAACTATGTTGCATACATAATCTCTTAACTGATTTCATTTGCTCAGGAATCATAAACATTTTATATGCTATGGAAAGAAATTTGCCTTTGATGTAGGAATCCTAGAGCTTAAATTTAAAATGTAGGATTCATTATGGCAAATTTCGGGACATGCTAAAACATATTTCAAACAAGACTATATCTCAAAATGAAATATACAACACTGAATATTTTTCACCTTAATATGAATGGTTTCATGTAGGAACAAGTCCAAGGAAAAGAGGATTTAAATAAAACTTTGCAGTTTTATTCTCTGTTTCATATGCTTATATATGATAATGTAAATGAAATAGTATGCTTATATTATGATGAAATTTGAAAATGTAACTGTGGAAACTATTATCTTTATGGACAGAAAAAAAGTAGAGTGTCGACTGTCTTTTACCAATGATTTACTATGTAACAGCTCACATGTGGATACAACTTTGCAATAAGGAAGAAATTTTACGAACTCTACCATAGTAGATCTCATTAAACACAAGTAACGCATGCACAAAATACTACTCTATCCAATCAGAGAGCGTAAACATGGACCAGATAAGTTTTTCTCAATAAGGTTTTCTAGAAAATAATCTGTTTACAGTCCCCAGTTGTCTGTCAGGAGGTTCACAACTGCCTTGGTCATTTCAAAAGAAAAGGCAGAGGCAATTTGATTGATAAATGCATCTCAACTTGCTTGTATATTTTACATAGAAACTTCGTCCTGCCTGTCAATGCTTTGTAGACCCATATTAGAGTCTGAAGGATTAGGATTATACTGATCTTAATTTAAAGAGTTGACATTTACCTATATTACTGAGGGGTGTGTATGTGTGTGTGTGTGTGTGTGTGTGTGTGTGTGTGTGTGTGTACCCTTCAATTCTGCACCCAAAGGAGAAACAAGCCTGACTAGGAAGTAAATTGGGCCTTCTCCACCTTATGTTAGCTAGATGCCATTCTTCTTGGCAACCTGTTTTTATGTCAGTCATATATCATTGCTTACTTTTGTTACATTTACATTTTTTTAATTAAAATATTAGGGTTTTTAAGGTTTAGTTATTTTGACAAAGAGGGACCAAGGGCGGGGCAGGGGCAGAGAGCGGGAGGGCTTTGCACTGTCAGCACAGAGCCTGACATGGGGCTCAGTCTCAGGAGCCGTGAGATCCTGACATAAGCCAAAATCAAGACTTAGATGCCTAACTGAACTGAGCCACCCAGGAGCCCCTAAAATACTGTTTGTTGCATTGCTAACTTACTAACATGGATCAGAAGCTAAAAATGATTCATTAAAGCAACAAATAGCAATTACTAGTGGAGAAAACACAACCACATAAGTATTAAAAAACAGAACAACAACGTAACTGTAAAAGTAGAACATGACTGACAGAATATAAATAAAAGAAAATATGTAAATGTGATGGCTACACCAAAGCCCTGAAAAAGTAACTTTTGAATAGAAAACACATTATCTACAACTTTTTGTAATACCAGAAATCCCTAATTCCTATACATTACTTTTTAATTAATTTTGTCAAAAAATGCACAAAGGTGGCAAAATTTCCATCATTTATATTTCTCTGAAATTTTTTATTTTTTAGAACATGACCAGAAGTATGTTTTAACATAAGAAATGTCTCTTATTTTTCTCTGAAGGCTCACAAAAGACCCAAACTAGAGAAATGTCAAGGAATACTAGTCATAGCAAAAACGTATCCAAGTAACTCTATTGATGAGAAGCTTAAAAACAAGTACCAAAGTTAATGTAAAAAATCTTATGATTGAGTCAAAAAGAAAAAAATAAGTGCTGGCCAACCTATTTATCATGTGACACTGTGGAAATTATACATCACTAGAAGAATGATTATACATGCACAATTGGATGAAATCATGTGAGAGCGTAAATTAGTTCTTGACACATATGTGGGCATCGTTTAGGAGAGAGTGCTTACTCAGTGCTCTTTACTGAATGAGGAAGGATTTTTTATTTATTGCGCATCTTTCTGTGAGCCATGGCAGGGCCTGAGGTCATATTTTAGAGTCAGCAGCTGTGTTTCCACGTACAGCAAGAAAGTGCTTTAATGTCAATCACCTGAGCGGGCTGTTTATCCACAGGCAATTGGTCGTAAATAACACGTTATGGTTGAAAGAAACAGTGAAAGCTATGGCGTTGGCAAATCTTGACACAAGTGTCCGGCCCTCTGTCATGGTCATGCCATGCACAGAAATGGGCCATAGGGTCAAGTCTGCCTTACGCTGTTAAGTATATCTTCTCTCCAGGGGAAAGACAGATATTCCATTTATCAAAATGAGGGATATGATTTGTTTAATTCTTCAGAAAGTCGTATTATTTGTTATATTGCAAAGCATGACCCTTTCACTTCCGTCCTAAGATGATTTTTTTTCTCTTCTTCTCTACAATGAGAAAAAGCTATCTTTATTTCTTAGGGAAATAAACTGTGGGGAACCTTGATAATTGATTACATTTTACTCACTTGTTTAGTCCTATTAGAAGCATGTCTAAATTCAACAGCCAGCCATGTAGAATATTCTAGACATGAATGAAACCAAAGAGGTGATAGGGAATTTGTTCTTGTCTACTTCGGAGTTTAAATTTTAAACTTCTGACTTTTATGTATCATTTATTCATTTGTAATGAAAAACGCCTCTGAAGTTTTGAAGTTGCCAAAGAGAAGTGTGAGTTTCCAGGACTGTTTAACAAAGTATGCAACATTCTTTTCCTCTTTCTAAAAGCATAATTAGGAATTAGAAATATCTATACTAAATAGAGCTTAGTTAGAGAAACTAATATATATTAAACCTTACTATTGCTCAAGTGTTCTCTTGAGTTTGATATAGATGCATGAGTCACTGCAAACAATATAACTTCCTAATCTAAGAGTGTCCCTCCCACCACACATAAAATGCGTATTAATATGGCTTTATTTGATTTTCTTGTTGTCTCTTTTATAGAATAAACAAGATTAATGGATTCATGGTGGACAAATGTTTGAAAAATATTACTCTGAACTTAACATAATTTTACTTTTACCAATATAAAACTGATGTATTGCAAATAATTCATTAAATGGTAATTGATTGATTAAATATTAATTAAAATGCATTTGGCTTTGAAATTTATAGTTCAAAAACAAAAATATGGTATTTGTTTTATTTTGTTACTTTTTTCTCATCACATGAATAAACAGAGAAATAACTAAAGACAGGTTCTTTACTCTCATTCAGATAATCCTTTATTGCTAAGAAAATAAATGATAAGTTTAGTTTATCTAATACAGCATAAGACCTTGTAGGCCAGAGTTATAAGTGAGGATTTTATTCTGTGAGAATGCTGGTAAGTTTTAGCAAAGAAAAGAAATTTTATGATTTAAGTATATAAAAATTTTTTGTTTATTTATTTTTGAGAGAGAGAGAGAGAGAGCGGAGGGGGGGGGCAGAGAGAGAGGGAGACACAGAAACTGAAACAGGCTCCAGGCTCTGAGCTGTCAGCACAGAGCCCGACGCGGGGCCTGAACCCACGAACGTGAGATCTGACCTGAGCCAAAGTCTAGCGCTTAACCAGCTGGGCCACCCAGGCGCCCCCTGAATTATGTACTTAGAAGATCTCTCTGCAGAGATAACCAGAAGGAAAGGCTGGGATGAATCATGGAGTGCTGTGCTGGAGCAGAGCTATCAAGAGAAACTGCCTAGCTTAACGTCAGTACCGATGGACATATACATGCATACATACTGTGTGTTATACACTGTGTTACATAAACATGTGCAGTGCAATATTACATAAGTTTTGAGAATATATAACATATCATGTATGTAATGGAGATGTGTTTATGCACAATTAGTATGCATACATGTATGGCATAGCTCTGTCCACTAGAAGGGCCTGGAAGCAACAGCATCTCACAGAGAACACCAAACAATTTATGTAAATACTCGCCACTCACAGAGGTGGGGCACCCTTGAGGTATGGCCTAGATGCAGTGACTTACTTCCAACGAGCACCTATATGAAAGTGGGAATTCACTTCATGGTAGTGACAGCTGGTGAACATGACCTGAGTCAGTGGTCAGGGTTAGTACCATTCATGACAATTCATGCTGATAGCACGTGCCCTTGTTACGACATGTTGAGAAATACACTTACCTTTGCTATCTTCCTTCCCAAAATGAGAAAAACACCAGACAAACCCAAGCCCAAAACCCCAAGAAACTGGAAAAAGGAAAACAAAGTACTGGGTCGAGTTTCCCTGCACACATTTTATCACCCACTCAATCCTTTCTAAACCTACTTCTCATTTTCCTGCATAAACCCTCATGACTTCACGCTGTCCAGTTCATACAGAAAGCATATTCCTACCTCTGCCTCCACTTTTGTTTCTCCAAAGCTATTTTACTCCCGTTGCGTTTCCACCTGGATCTGATCTGGTCCATCTGCCTTCCCCATCACTTCACCCCAGCAACCGTTCTTGCTTTTGATCCTGTCTAGCACTAAATCATTGCATTATTCCTCAGACATATCAAAAAGGGCGTGCTATTATTTAGCTCATATATTTGTTACATATGGTTATCCAATTATATTATGAGCCCCTTATTAGGTAGGAATAGGACTTATATTTCAGCGTTTAGTATTTAATATTCAGTTTAGTATTTATATAGTTCTCAAACACAGTATAAGCTTAAAGAATAACAAATGCTATAACTTCTTGAGATGGTTCACCAAGTTATTATTCATTTCTAATCATTTATGCTACATGAAAATGGGGAAATATTACATACAATACTACATCATCTTTGTTTCATAAAATGCAATACTAATAAGGCCAAACGTTCCAAATCTGTAATTGTAATATCAATATTTGATACATTTAAGTTAATTTGTGTCAGAAAAGCTTGATAAAACATAAGCTATGTCTTAAAGAACAATTTAAAAATTAAATCATACTACAAATCTTATAGTATTGATTTATGTTTCAAAAACTCCTACCAAACTTTTTACTGGAGCCTCTAGGTCCCAAAAGAACATTTGTTTTGAAGGATTTTGAAGCTACTTTTTCCCAAGGTGCAATAATACAATACATATTTCATTTTTGCTATGAAAGATGACTCTGTTGGCAAGGTTTCCACATAGAATACTGATTTCCTTTCTAGACAGAACACTCATGTGATCACTTCATTCAAAGCACCTCAATCCTAAAAAATAATCTCCTTGTAATGAGGATAACATCACTTTCAGTGACAAGGATCTAGGAGATGTTGGTTCCATCAGTTACATTTTTAGAAAGGGAAATACTGGGGCGCCTGGGTGGCTCAGTCGGTTAAGCCTCCGACTTCAGCTCAGGTCAGATCTCACGTTCGTGGGTTCGAGCCCCACGTCAGGCTCTGTGCTGACAGCTAGCTCAGAGCCTGGAGCCTGCTTCCAGTTCTGTGTCTCCTTCTCTCTCTGACCCTCCCCCTCTCATGCTCTGTCTCTCCTGTATCAAAAATTAATAAAATATTAAAAAAATTAAAAAAAAAAGAAAGGGAAATACTACTATTTTGGTTGACCAAAGCATATTATCCAAATTGCATAATTCCTGTTGAACATGAGACACAACAATTTTGTTTAAAGGTGAAATAGTTCTGAGGAGCCTGAGTAGCTCAGTCAGTTAAGTGTCCGACGTCAGCTCAGGTCATGATCTAAAGGTTCCTGAATTCAAGCCCCGGGTTTAGCTCTGTGCTGACAGCTCAGAGCCTGGAGTCTGCTTCACATTCTGTGTCTTCCTTTTTCCTGCCCTTCCCCCACTCATGCTCTGTGTCTCTCTCTGTCTCACAAATGAATAAACGTTAAAAGAAATTTTTTAAAAAGTGAAATAGTTCTATTTCAAGTCAGTCTCTACTCAGTGGTTTATACCCACACTTTCTTCCCTGGATATTTTCTTTGACGTGTCTACTCTGTGTGCTTTCTGTATACTTGTGTGCAGTTTGTGTCATCTTTTTTCACTACAATTTTACTAGGTTCTTGTTAAAAACCCTTACTACACCAGGCTAAATTTTAAAAAATGAGTCAAATTGGACATCCTGGAGAGCATTAGTGTATTAGCTTCTCTGTGACATTGACTATATATGTCAGTATTTTGCATATAGATAAATTACTACTAGGCAAAAACACAATAATCCAAGGTTAATCAATTAATAAATATGTGGCCTATATTTAAATTTATGTCAACCAGTTTCCTAATCCCATGTGTTTCTGTTGTATACCTGACCATAAAATTAATAAGTTGTATATTTTACATTTTCACATACAAATACAATTCCTCTTTATGTTTGAAATTAAATCAATGACTTGAAAAATTTAATACTCTGATTCTAATTTACTTTATATTGAACATAGTCTAGAAGGGTAAAGAAGAAGAAAAATGATGTTTAGAGAAGTCTGCTGTATGGCAGCAAGGAGGCTAAAAATTTCACACATGGAAGTCATTCCTAATTGCAGCTTCCCTCTTGTAATTTGCAGACAGTATTAATCTTCTTGGTAATTAGAATTGCATAGTAATTTGTGTGAATTTGGAGAAGGCAATCCAGTCTGTATTAGTGATACCACTTACATATATAACTTCTCATATTAAATGATTTGGAAAAAATAGTAGAATTTGATTCATAATAATTTATTTTAATGTTTATCCAATAATTTATAACTATAGAGCATCTTCAAGTCATAAGTAGAATTCTGAATTTTTAATCCTCATTATGAATATCATGGGCTTTTATTTTCCTATATAAAAGGTACTTTCAAAGTTCTTGGAACTCAAGAATGAAGAAACCAGACAATGGCCCTGCTCTCTTGTGGGCTTACTTTCTCATGAAATCAACAGGTAACAAATGTAAAGAAGATGTGTGTATACACACACACACACACACACACACACACACACACACATACACGTGAGCGTATGTATATATACACAATGTAAATTATTCAGCCATCAAAAATAATATCTTGGGGAAACCTGGTTGGCTTGGTTGATTAAGCACCTGACTCTTGATTTTGGCTTAGGTGATGACCTCACAGATGGTGATATTGAGTTCTGTACAGGCTCTGTGCCAACAGTGAGGAGCCTGCCTGGGATTCTCTCCCTCTCTCCCTCTCTCTATCTCTGTCTTTCTCCAACTCTCTTTCTCCCCTTTCTCAAAATAAAATAAATAAGTATTTTCAATTACATGGATGGAAGTAGAGTGCACTTTGCTAAATGAGATAAGTCAGAGAAAGACAAATACCATATGATTTCACTCACATGGAAGCTAAGAAATAAAACAGATGAACATAGAGGAAGGAGGGAGAGAGAAAGAGGGGAGAAAAACCGTAAGAGACGTTTAATGATACAGAACAAACAGGGTTGATGGAGGAAGGTGGGTGGAGAGATGAGCTAAATGGGAGATGGGTATTAAGGAGGGCACTTGCTGTGATGAGCACTGGGTGTTGTATGTAAGTGATGAATCACTGAATTCTACTCTTGAAGCCATTATTGTGTTATATTTTAGCTAAGTAGAATCTAAATAAATATTTGAAGAAAAATGTAGTTAGGTGAACTAAGTGCATTTATAAAAGCCTTTATGGAGCGCCTGGGTGGCTCAGTTGGTTGAGCAGCCAGAGTCTTGAGTTTGGTTCAGGTCATGATCTCAGAGTCATGGGACACAGCCCCCACATTGGGCTCCATGCTAAAAGTGAAGCCTGCATAAGATTCTTTCTTTTCCAACCCACCCCTCCAACCATCTCCCTGCTAATGCTCTTTCTCTCAAAAAACAAAAACAAAAACAAAAACAAAACACAGAAACAAACAAAAAACCCATCTTTGTTTGAGTAGGCCTTTTTCCTCCCTTATCCAGCTTTCTATTAGAGTGGAAGTGTATGTTTCGGACCCCTATTTCTCTACTTTTATTCACATGGGCTCATGGATTACATGTTTACAATGATGAGAGCAATGAAGATCAGGAACTTACAGAAAACTTCATGAAGCTCATTGTAGAGGATATGTGATGTTCTTAATAACTACCCATCATTCAACGTGTCTTTAACTGTGAATTCTTCCTCACAAGCTGGTAGGCCCTGTCATTAAATATTAATACATAAGTAGTAATTTCTACCATACCCATTTTTCATCTGTTAATTATGGGCGGAAGAGTTAGGGTGAATGAGGGTGAGATAATATGTCTTTAACTTAAATTCTTTGATGAACCTGAGAGAAGAGAAACTAAGTGAATTAAGTTTCATTTTTTAAGAATGTGGGGACATTCTGTACATAATACTTATTTGCTTACTCTGCTTTAATGACTCTTCTTAATTTAATTTTGTTGTTGTTCTAGTGGGTCAAATTTTTTTAAAAACATAGAGATGGATAGAGATGGATCATGAAAAGAATAAAAAGAACATGTATCTCTGCATTATGAATTTAATTTATATCCTAAGTTTTCCACACAAAAAATAATCCCATTATCAAATAGCCAACCAGATATGTTTGAATGAAGCATTTGTAGATAATGCCATTTTCGTAGAAACTGTCTCCCTGCATCGCTGTGAGAACATCGAACCCTTGTATTTATTGTAGTCAATTCTTTGGAGAATCAATAGTTCTCTTAATTTACTTTTGCAATCATTATTGCTATGCAAATACTGTCAACAAAGTTGTGAAAAAGGAGGGAAAAGGTAAATTAATAATCAATATGAAATATGTGTTTGAAATGTCTTCTATTAGACCCCAAAACAAACCTAAATGTAAATAAATTATAGCTAATGATCTAAGCCTACCCTTTCTCTGATTAGATGTGTTTACACTTCTAACAACTATTTGCTAGCACAGTTGGAGAAAATCACATTAATGGGTGAAGGAGAGTCATTGATCATAGACTTTTCTATTACTAATTTCTGTTACACAAGGCAATTCACCCTAATAAAATTACGCAATTTCTCTTCATTTAACTAAACAAATTCTTTCCTTCTAGCTGCATAGTGGGGGATAGTGTCCTCAGAAGTGTGGAAACATGAGAGTTGTTGAATGCCAATTTCTTTGTTGTAGACAGACAGATTCTCCTACATCAACATAAACCTGCAGGGTAGTTCCTTCCACTAGACTGGCAACAAAAAAACATATCATATACCTGCAGCAAAAGTCAAAACTATCAAGTCTCTAGAATAAACAAAGAATATACCTTCTTTACCTTGGAATAGGCAAATACTTCTTAAACAAGATCAAACAGGCATTAACAATAAAAGAAAAGTTTAATGATATGACCTTATTAAAATAATGAACTCAACAAGTCAATAAGACTCCAGTAAGAGAATGAGTAGAAAAAGCAGACTGGAAGAAATGGTTTTAATAATCATCAATAGAGGATTCATATTTGGGACATATAAGAACTTCCAAAATCAATCACAAAAATGCAGAAAATCTGTTATCGGGAAATAAAAAATTAAAATGAGGAAAAAATATCTCTATAAAGATACCAGAGTTGCTAAAACAAAAATGAGAGATGATACCAAGTGTAACAAGGATATGGAGCAATTGACATTCTAATAGGTTGCTTCGTGGAAGAGTAAATTGGTCATCGACATTTTGGCATCTATAGTTTGGCATCTATAGTTTGGCAATATCCACTAGAGTGATTCACACGTACCTGCGAGGACCCAGCACTTCCACACTTCTGGCAATGAGTCACATGATAACACAAAAGAGATTTCATACTGATGTAATGCATAATTGCCAAAAATCAGGAACAATTTCTATGTCTCTAAAACCAAAATGAACAAATACATTGGTGTATATTCATCAGCTGCATTCTACCAAAAATAAAAAATTACTACTACAAGCAAGAATAGAAATAAATTTTATATCACAAAACATATCTAAAATAATTTCATTTATTTGAAGCATGAAATCAGGCATAACTAGTCTATGGTGTGCTGGGAGCCATCTCTGAAGTAAGGCAGGTTTGCAAAGGCCTCCCACCGTCAGATGGCAACCTGCGTCTACACCTACTCAACCCCCACTCAATTTCTGCTTGAGCACCGACCCCAAGGCGTCTGACTGACTGATATCAGGAATGACTTGCATTCTTATGTTAAAAATATGTGAATTGTACCCTGTGAAAAAACTTGTTATAGGAGTTTCTTCTTTTGTGATTATGGGAGCAAATATTATATTTCCTGAATAAACCTGTTTTTCTTCCCCTTGAAAATAGGCTATTGACCCCTGCTCACAAAAGAACTAACTTTTGCCTTTGCTATGCTAAAAAACATTGCCTTGTATTTGAATGCTAAAGATATCTTTCTTCCCCGTATGATAAATATCTAGTCACCTACTTCAATCTCTATTGGTAAAGATTATGCATGAGTCTTCCACCAATCTATGTTCTGGGAAATTTTTACATACCAAAGAATTTGTAATCAGAAATTATTGTCTAAGGCAATTGCCACTTCTGTTTTGTACCTCATACATTGTTTTCAATACATATGGCTGACTCTCCGGTCAGTTCAGAGATGCCTGGCTGAAGTGCAGAGATGCTGGCCAGCAGTGCAGAGATGCCTGACTGGAGAGCAGAGATGCCTGCCTGCTGATTAGAAAGAACCTCCTGGCTCTCTCATTCTGTTCCCCCTTTGCCAATTCCCATCTCTTTTGTGCTAACACCGTCCATCCTTCAGGGGAACCTGGACTCCAGCAATGGTGATAATGGTTTACATACTGTTAGACGTTAACTCAGAAGCATCATGAAGGCAGCTTCTAAAGACTGGTAGTATTCTATATCTTAATCTGTGTGCTGGCTACATGGGTATTTACATAGGTAAGAATTTATAGAAATATGAGCTATGGATTTGTGTGCTTTACTATATATAAGTTTTGTCTCAACACAAAATAAAAGAAAAATTCCTAAGAGTCAGAAGTTTTACAGAATTCAGTATTTAAAAGATGGACAAGTTTTTAATGACAATAAAATGAAGACATTTTCTTGGGTGTGCCTTATTGAAACAATAAATTAATGGCCTTGAATTTGTAGATGTTAACAATGAACAAATACATTAAATGAATCATCTTGTTTGCCTCAGAAAGTAACAGACTTCTTCAGAGAAAATGACTTTTAATTCATGTGCAAAAATTATCCTTATTTTTGTTGCAGTTCAACATTTTATAAAGAGATAAATATGTAACACTTGTTCAAAATATCCTTGCTGAACTGATTTTCTGAAATCAGAGCAATGAATATTTACTGATTTATTAAATATTTGTTTTGAATCAGCAGGACTGTGTAGACATAATCCCATTAATAATAAAATAATATAGACACATGCCTGACATTGACTCAAATTTGATATAAAAGTTTTAATTTTACTTGTTTACACATGATCCTTGTTCTGATATTTATTTTTAGTAGGCCGATATTTCCACACAAAAGAACAGACATTGAGTCATATGATATTGATAATTATAATACTGCAGTTGTAATCAAATAACTTGCAAATGACTTCCTTGATGAAAATCAAAGTTTCAAAACTTTATTACAGTTCTATATTGATGCAAGGTTATTCTAAAATAAATCTACTCATACTTGATAAAATTACACCAAATGTCATATTTGTATATCTCTCTCTCTTAATGTTAATAATGTGCCTGGAGATTTTAATTGAACTGTCAAATATGACAGAAAAACATATCTTCATCCAAAAGTAAAGAAAATCAAGAAAACTTTATCTTTTTATGACAGTAGAATCTTCTTATATTTTTTCAAATGGTGTATTCCAAACCACATAGAAAAAATCCATGTAGTTCATGTTTTTTTCATTTGAAAGAAGCTATATCCTTTGATTGAGGAATGTAGTTCACTGGGGCAGCCTCACAGAAAGTATCCCAGAAAGTAAACTCCAACTTCGTCCCTCCCTCACATTCTCCCTGTGGCCAAATCCAGCCATATTGCATAAGGCAAAAACCCGCTGATGTCATCCATACGGCCCAGCCTCCCGGGATAGAGAGCAGGGCGAAGATGAGCAAAGGACAGATCAGAGAAGATGAATGAGAGGAGATACCCAACACACCACCACTCTCCCGTAAGTCCACTTCAAGATTTTGAGATAGCATTTTCCAAAGCACGTCTAGGTCATCTTTATCGAGGGTATGACTTTTTATTGCAGTCTTCTGGTTTCTATTTCTGTAAGACAATATTATGATTAATTATTCAAGTGAATGCCAGCAAATAAATTGGGAAGCATATGATAAAAATCTTAGAAAGTAAAGACATTAAAGTGGGTTAAGAGATTAGATTTTGAACTCACACCTGATTTCTAACCTGTGCCCACTGTCTTTATATCTAAAGTTCTAAAGTGTCTAAAGTTTACCTCATTAAAAGGTGTGAGGGTTGGGTAATTTAATGTGTATACAACTTTTGGCACAAAGCTTGGCACATGCTAGACGGCACTTAATTGGAATAAGAAGCTTATATTACAATAGATTAAGCGTGTACAGTTTTCTTCGCAGGTCAGTGTGAAAGAAATTACCCCTGCAGTAACCCTTGAGTAACATGAAGAAACCATGTGCCGAAAAAAGAAGTTAATAAAGAGATTGACAAGCTAAACACAGCAAATGAGTGATTTAGAACTTATATACTTGGAGCTGATGGAATTTTGAATCACTGAAATATTTCTTTAACCATGATTAATGAATATGATAAATACAGTATAAAATGGAAAAATGATTAGCTATAATTGGGAAGCTATCTTTAATAGTCAGAAGGACTGAGTCCAAAACAAAAGAGCATCAGAAATTGAGTAAAAACAGCATGAGCCAGGAATCACATTTCAGGGAAAAATTTTTGCATCAAACATGGCACATGCATGGAGAATGGTGGCTATTGCTTGATTCTGAATCCTCTCCTTCCCAACAAAACAAAACAGAACACTCTTAAAATCACAACAACAAAACCACACATAGCCACAATGTAAGGACATTGAAAACAGTAAAATCTTCATATTGCCTGTAAGTAGAAACAAACAAAAATTTCAACAGAGATCCAGGGTCACACTCACTGCTGTATTATCCAGGATGCAGAGATCTGGGAGAATGTCATAGAGTGCTGGATTAAAACATGTGCTGAAGGAATATCATGCTACAAAGAACACCATTAAGTCAACTGACGAAAACAGAATAGATAATAGATTAGATTTTTTTAAAGAACACATTTTGTTTTCAAAGCAAGGTAAACAAAACTGTCTACAGGAAGGTTTTGACATTTGAGAAAATGACAGCAATGGTAGCCCCTGGTGGTAGTGAACTGGTGACTGGGTGTGGAAAGGGTCAGAGGGAAATTGAGTTTTTTATATTTTTAATTCATACCTCGATTGTGTGTGTGAGTGTGTGTATTTACAGTAACAAATATTTTTAATTAAATAATGTGGGAGTTCCTAAAATGCAACATGTACAATTGCAAACATCATAGGTCACGGAGTCAGACAAATCTGATCTCCACCTCATACTGGTTAACCTGAATCATGTCATTTGACTTCTAAAGTTTGTCACCTAGACCATGGAGACAATCTGTGATTGTTAGTAATAAATGAGGGGATTGATATAGACTTCAAAGTATGTTACCTCCCCAAATATGTTGAGAGTGGTTATCATTCAGCTTTGGGCCTCCCACTGTCTACACTGACTGGTACAGTGACATCTAGGGCATCATGGAACCTGGGGCCATAACAACAATTCTAGTCCATTGACTTTGATCACTCTGTAGTCACTCTGTTCAGTAAAAGTATATTTTAGTACACATGTACTTTAATATATATATATATATATATATATATATATATATATATATATATATATATATATATATATATATATACTGAATATATTTAGCAAGGGACACAATAAAATGGAGTTTTAGGTCTCAAAAGGATTGAAAAACCTGAGTGCACAGTATTAACTCATTCCTCAAACAATGTGAACGAGTGTTTTACTTGCTTGGTTTGGGTATAAACTTGTGACATTGATTAAATAAAAGATGGCTATTAAACACACACACACAAATACTCATGCAACCTCTCAAACTATGTGAGGGCAACTTTTAATAGTCATGAAATCTATTGGTTCAGTATGCTTCCATTTAGAAAGCCTGGAATTTTTATTCTTTAAGTATTCTTTAAGTACTTAATCATCCTTTTAGTTTGATTTCCTAGACTGAAAAAAATTAACATTTTAAAGATGAATTCCGGGGAAAGCCTTTGCTTTATATTTTTTCTTGCCTATAGAAGACCTTTTGACAAATACTCAGAGAGAGCAAAAATGTAAAATAATAACATGAGTTTGAAAAGAGTTCAAAAACAAAAGATTTTCAGAGTGAAATGACCACAATAAGCAATGCACATATTTATTCATTGCTCTACTTCTCTAGTAAATAAGTGTGAAACAGCTTTCCAAAGTAGACTAAAATATCAAAATTGAGACTATAAATGGCAAGAGATAAAAAAAATTGAGACACTTCCTGGCAAGAAAAGAGGAAAGAGAAGTGAGATGCTGTAACTCTTCACCTGAAAGGAGGCTACCCACCCCCTCTGAGAGTTACACAAGGATTTGGAACAAAAGAATAGTTAAGGTTGATGACAGGTAAATGTTTTTGCCTACTACAATTAATTTTAAAATTGTGTGTATTTGTGAAAAAAGTACAAAAGTTATATAGGTTTATTTTCAGAACGTCGGAAGTACACATACTTACAGTTTTATCAATAGAGAAATAATACTTTAAAACTTTTCTCTTAAAAATATTTTTTTTGTTCATTTAAAATTTTCATTTGAATTCTAGTGAGTTAACATATAGTGTGATATTGGTTTCCAGAGTAGAATTCAGGGATTTGTCACTTAAATGTAGTACCCAGTATTCATCACAACAAATGCCCTCCTGAATACCCATCACCATTCCATTCATCCCTTGCTAACCTTCCCTCCAGCAACTCTCAGTTTGTTCTCTGTCAGTAAGGCTCTCTTATGGTATGCTTCCCTCTCTTGTTTTTCCCCTTCCCCTCTGTTCACCTGTTTTGTTTCTTAATCATATCGTATTTGTCTTTCTCTGACTGACTTATTTCACTTAGCATAAGACACCCAAGCTCCATCCACGTTGTTGAAAATGGCAAGATTGCATTCTTTTTGGTCATCAAGTAACATGCCTTTATGTATGTATATACACATCTTCTTTACCCATTTATCACACAATGGACATTCGTGTTCTTTCCATAATTAGGCTATCATTGATAATGCTGCTATACTCCCTGGGGCACATGCCCCTTCGAATCATGTTTTAGTATCCTCTGAGCAAATACCCGGTAGTGCAATTGCTGGATTATAGGGTAGTTCTATTTTTAACTTTTTAAGGGACCTCCATGCTGTTTTCTGAAATGGCATCACCAATTAGCATTTCCACCAACAGTGCAAAACTGGTCCCCTTTCTTCACATCCTTGCCAACATCTATTGTTTCCTGTGTTGCCAATTTTAGCTTTTTTGACAGGTTGAAGTGATATCTCATTGTAGTTTTGATTTCTATTTCTCTGATGATGAGTGATGTTGAGTACTTTTTCATCTGTTGCCATCTGGATGTCTATTTTGGAAAAATATCTGTTCATGTATTCTGCCCATTTTTTAACTAGATTATTTGTTTTTTTAGGTGATGAGTTTGATAAATTCTTTATACATTTTGGATACTAACGCTTTATCAGAGATGTCATTTGCAAATATCTTCTATTAAAAACATTGCCTTTTAGTTTTATTGATTGTTCCTTTTAGTTTTATTGATTGTTCCTTTCATTGATTGTTCCATCACTGTGCAGAAACTTTTTATCTTGGTGAGGTCTCAATAGTACATGTTTGCTTTTGTTTCCCTTGCTTCTAGATATGTCTAGAAGAAGAAGTTGTTACAGCTGATGTCAAGGAGGTTGCTTCCTGTGTTCTCTCTAGGATTTGGATAGTTTCCTGTTTCACATTTAGGTCTTTCATCCATTTTGAATTTATTTTTGTGTGCAGTGTAAAAAAAAGTGGTCCAGTTTTACTTTCTGAGTATTGCTGTCTAGTTCTTCCAACACCATTTGCTGAAGAGACTGTCTCCATTGGATATTCTTTACCGTTCTGTTGAAGATTAGTTGACCATATAGTTGTGGGTACATTTCTGGGTTTTCTATCCTGTTCCATTGATCAATATGTCTGTTATGCCAGTACCATACTGTCTTGATCACTGCAGTTTTGTAATATAGCTTGAGGTCGGGAATTGTGATGACTCCAGCTTTTCTTTGCTTTTTCAAGATTTCTTTGGCTATTCAAGGTCCTTTGTGGTTCCATATAAATTTTGGGATTACTTATAGCTATGTGAAAAATGCAGGTGGTATTTTGTTAGGGATTACATTAACTGTGTAGATTGCTTTGGGTAGTATAGACATTTTAACAATGTTTGTCCTTCCAATCCATGAGCAGGGAATGCTTTTCCATTTCTTTGTGTCAACTTCAATTTCAGAAGTGTCCTATACTTTTTAGGGTACGGATCTTTAATCTCTTTGGTGAGATTTATTCCTAGGATTTAAAGGGTTTTCGGTGCAATTATAAACGGAATGATTCCTTGACTTCTTTTTCTGCTGCTTGATTTTTGGTGTATATAAATGCAACAAATTTCTGTACTTTGATTTTATATCCTTCATTTTTGCTGAATTTGTGTATCAGTTCTAGAAATTTTGGGTGGAGTCTTTTAGGTTTTCTACATAGAGTATCATATCATCTGCAAATAGTGAAAGTTTGACTTCTTCTTTACCAATTTGGATGCCTTTTATTTCTTTTTGTTGTCTGATTGCTGAGGCTAAGACTTTAGTACTGTGTTCAATAACAATAGTGAGAATGGACATCCCTGTCTTGTTCTTGATCTTAGGGGGAAAGCTCTCAGTTGTTTTCCCATTGAGGATGATTATAGCTATGGGTCATTTGTATATGACCTTTATGATATTGAGGGATATGCCCTCTATCCATACTTTGTTGAGGATTTTTTCCTATCAAGGAAGGATTCTGTATTTTGTCAAATATTTTTTCTACATCTATTGACAGGGTCATATGATCTTATCCTTTCTTTTTTTAACGTGGTGTGTCACATTGATTGATTTGTGAATATTGAACCAACTTGCAACCCAGATATAAGTCCCACTTGATTGTGGTGAATAATTCTTTTAATGAATTTTTGCAACCATGTTCATCATGTCTATAATTCTCCTTTAAAAAAAAAAGTTTATTTATTTATTTTGAAAGAGACAGACAATGCAAGTCGGGGAGGGGTAGAAACTGAGGAAGAGAGAGAATCCCAAGCAGCTATGCACTGCCAGTGCAGTGCCCGATGCAGGGCTAAAACCCATGAAGCCGTGAGATCATGTCCTGAGTCAAAACCAAGAGTCAGACATTTAACTGGCTGAGACACCCAGACACCTCTGTAATTGTCCTTTTTAATGGGATCTTTGTCTGGTATTGGAATCAAGGTAAGGCGAACCTCATAGAATGAGTGTGGAAATTTTCCTTCCATTTCTATTTTTTGGAACAGTTTGAGAAAAGTAGATATTAACTCTTCTTTAAACGTCTGGTAGAATTCCAATGAGAAGTCATCTGTCCAAGGACACTTGCTTGTTGGGATATTTTTTTAATTCAATTTATTTTCTAAATATGGGTCTGTTCAAATTTTCTATTTCTTCCTGTTTAAGTTTGGCAGTTTATATGTTTCTAGGAACTTATCCATTTCTTCCAAATTGGCCAATTTGTTTTCATATAATTTTTCATAATATTCTCTTATAATTATTTGTATTTCTGCAGTGTTAGTTGTCTTCTTTCCTCTTTCGCTTGTGATTTTATTTATTTGAGTCTACTCTCTTTTCATTTTGGTATGTCTGGCTAGGGGTTTATCAATTTTATTAATTCTTTTAAAGAATTAACTCAGTTTTGTTGATCTGTTCTATGGTTTTTGTTTGTTTCTGTATCATTTATTTCTGCTCCAACTTTTTATTATTTACTTTCTCCAGCTGGATTTAGGCTTTATTTGCTGTTCTTTTTCTAGTTCTTTTAGGTGTAAGGTTGTGTTACGTGTTTAGACTTTTCTTGCTTCTTTAAGTAGACCTATATATTATATGCTCACCTCTAATGACTTCCTTTACTGTATTGCAAAGGTCCTGGACTGTCATATTTTTATTTTCATTTGCTTCCATGTATTTTTTTTTACTTATTCTTCAATTTTCTGATTAACTTTTTCATTTTTTAGTAGGATGTTCTTTAATTTCTATGTATTTGTAGTATTTTCAAATTTTTTCTTGTGATTGACTTCAAGTATCATAGCACTGTGGTCCGAAAATATGCATGTCATAATCTCAATCTTTTTGTACTTTCCTATGCCTGACTTGTGACTAAGAACATGATATATTTTTGAAAGTGTCCCATTTGCACTTTAAAATAATGTGTATTGCACTGTTTGAGGGTGAACTGTTCTGAATATATCTCTTAAGTACATCTGGTCCAGTGTGTCATTCAGCGCCATTGTTTCCTTGTTGATTTCATGCTTAGATGATCTATAAGAAGGGTGTTAAAATTCCCTACTATTATTGTATTACTACCAGCAAGTTTATACTTGTTATTATTTGATTTATATATTCGGGTGTTTACAAAGTAAGGGCATAAATATTTACGATTGTTTGGTCGTCCTGTTCGATAGACTCCTTTATTATGATATAGGGCTCTCTTCATCTCTTGTTACAGACTTTAGTTTAAAATCTAGATTTCTGATACAAGTATAGCTACTCTGACTTTCTTTTGACATCCATTAGTGTGATAGATGCTTCTTCATCCTCTCACTTCCAATCTAGTAGTGTCTTTAGATCTAAAATTAATGTCTTGTAGGTAGCATAAATGGGTCTTATTTTTTTATAAAGTTTAATACCCTGTATCTTTTGTTTGCAGCATTTAGCCCATTTACCTTCAGAGTGATTATTGATAGAAATGGATTTAGTGCCACCATACTACCTGTAAAGTAGTAGTTTCTAGATATTTTCTCTGTTCCTTTCTAGTTTTTGTTACTTTTGGTCTTTCCCACTCAAAGAGCAATATTTCTTGAAGGCCTGGCTTAGTGATCATGAACTCCTTTAGTTTTTGTTTGTTCAGGAAACTCTATCTCTCATTCTATTCTGAATTATTGCCCTGCTGGATAAGTATTCTTCATTACATATTTTTCCTTTTCAGCACATTGACTATATCATGTCACTCCCTTCTGGCCTGCCAGGTTTGCACACAGAGATCTGCTGCTAACCTTATTTGTCTATGCTTGTAGGTAAGGGATTTCTTTTCCCTTGCTGCTTGCAAAATTCTTCATCTCTGTGTTTTTAAATCTTATTATGATACGTCTTGGTTTTGGCTGGCTTTAGTTAATTTGGATGGGAGTTCTCTGTGCCTCCTGGATTTGAATGTCTGTTTCCTTCCCCAGATTAGGGAAGTTTTCAGTTCTACTTTGCTCAAATAAACCTTCTGCCTCCTTTTCCTTCTCTTATACTTTGGGACTCCTAAGATAGTAATATTAATACTCTTTATGGAGTTGCTGAGTTCTCTAAGTCTACGTTCATTATGCAATAATATTTTTCCTCCTCTTTTCAGCTTCATTATTTTCCATAATTTTATCTTCTACATCATTTCTTTATTTCTCTGATTCTTCCATCCTTGTGATCATAACATCCAGTCAGCTTTGCATCTCAAAATATAGCATTTTTTATTTCAGCCTGACTACTTTTTAGCTCTTTTATCTCAGTGGTGTAGGAATCCCTGGTTTCTTCTATGTTTCTCTAAAGCCCAACTTATGATTCTTGTTTTAGGTTCTGGTTCAAGTATATTACTTATATTTGTTTTATTAGCTCCCTGGATGTGTCTTCTTCTTGTTCTTTCTTTGGGGATGAATTCCTCTGTCATGGCATTTTGTCTGTGTCTCTGTCTTTTGTTTGTTAGGATACTCTATGCCTGGTCCTATTTCTGCTAGAGCTTAATTTTTGCAACACTCGATGATCAGTCGACCCAGTGCATGTGTGGGTTTTGTACTGGTTTTCGTGGGAAGGAGCCCACTGCTGCTCTGGCACTCAGAGCCCCAGTAAAAAAAAACAAAAGTCACCTTCAGAGTGCAGGGTAGCAGTGTTTGATATAAGTGGCTCAAGCCCCCACTGGATGTGCTGTGCTACTCACTGAACTTCATTCATTCTGATGGGAGGGGTGCAAATGCATCAGCCCACACCTGCCGCTATTCAGGACCCTCTCACAGAAGAGTGAACAATCTCTCCTCTTGTGTCCTAGGCTTTGTCAGATCCCTGCCCTCACCCTGTCCTGTCTGAGCCATCTGTCTGCCACAGTGGCACAGTTCCTGTGTTTTATCTAGGCACACAGTTGGGTTTCAAAACTCAAGTTTTAGGGACTCAGCACAGCGGGGACTTGTACTGATCCTCTGGGGGAGGGTCTCTCCGCACTGTGGCTGGTGCCAGTCTGTCCCAGAAAATCAGTCACACAACCAAGCCGGTGGGTTGGAATTTTTGGTAACTCATCGAGAAGAGCTGCCTCTGCTCATGTGCTAATAGGGCAGCTCAACAGTGCCTGCAGGCTCTTTTGTCCCCCGAGAGGCAGTGTGCCCTCTCCCAGATGCACGCCAAAAAGGGGACTGTCTCTCCCAGTGAGATCCAGGGCATCCTCCGAGCTCACTGTCTGCTCCTGGGCTCCCTCCTCCAGAGAAACACCACACTGCTATGCCTGCCAGACTCCACCCTGGTGATGGCACAAACTTCTAAAACTTCAGGCTTTGACTTTGTTGCTTATAACAACTTGTGACAATCAGCTCCTTTCATTTTCCTACCCAACGGTTTTGAGTAAATGTTTCCCTTAAGTAATTCCCTGCATGCTACCTTATCTCTCTCTCCCTCTCTTTCTCTTGCTCCTCTCTCCATGTTCAGGGCTTCCTTTCCTCTGTAGTATCTGCAGTTCTTTTCTCCCCCAAATCATATCTCCACACCTCCTTGCTTCCATGATGTGGCCTCTTTTCTCCCTCCAGCTGTGCATTTTGTTTTCTCTCTCCTCAGGTCGATTTCCGGCGTGTTCACAATGATGTGATATTTATCTGGCCATGTTTGAGGGAAGAGGCAGGCATAAGGTCTCCTCCTACTCCACCGTCTTCACTCTACTCTCGATGCCCATTTTACTTTAGAAGTTTTAGATTTATTGAATTATTGCAGAGAGTACAGAGATTTCTGATATATCGCATCTTCTAATTTCTTTATTATTAATATCTTACATTGCTATGGTACATTTGTCACAATTGATAAACAAATGTTGGTAACTTATTGTTAACTAACATCCATACATTTTCCAAATATCTTTGGTTTTCCCATAAAGCCTTTTTCCTATTCTAGAATTTTATCTAGATATTACATTACCCTTAGTAGCAATGTTTTCTTAGGCTTTTCTTGGTTGTGATAGTTTCTCAGACTTTCTTTGCTTTTGATGATCATGACTGTTTTGAGGATAACTGGTCAGTTATCTTGTCAATTATTCATCAATTGGAATTTGTCTGATGTTTTCCTCATGATTATACCAGGATTATAAATAATGGAGGAGGAACACATATTCTTATCACATGTCCAAAATACATACTATCAGTATGACTTATCACTGCTGAGGTTAGCCTTGTCTGTTTTCTCTACCATAGTTACTCCCTTTCCATAATGTGCTCTTTATTTATTTATTTATTTATTTCTTGAGAGAGAGAGAGAGACAGAGCTTGAGCAGTGGTGGAGCGGAGAGAGAGGAAACACGGTATCTGAAGCAGGCTCCAGGCTCTAAGCTGTCAGCACAGAGCCTGATGCAGGGTTCGAACTCAAGAACTGTGAGATCGTGACCTGAGCCAAAGTCAGCTGCTTAACCAACTGAGCCACCCAGGCGCCCCCATAATGTGCTCTTTAAAAGAAAGTCACTGGGGCGCCTGGGTGGCTCAGTCGGTTAAGCCTCTCGCTTCGGCTCAGGTCAGATCTCACGTTCGTGGGTTCGAGCCCCGTGTCAGGCTCTGTGCTGACAGCTAGCTCAGAGCCTGGAGCCTGATTCCTGTTCTGTGTCTCCTTCTCTCTCTGCCCCTCCCCCTCTCATGCTCTGTCTCTCTCTGTATCAAAAATAAATAAAACATTTAAATAAATAAATAAATAAATAAAAGTCACTATGGGGGCACCTAGGTGGCTCACTCAGTTAAGTGACTCTTTGACTCTGGTCAAGGTCTCACAGTTTGTGACTTCAAACCCCCCAAGTTGGTTCTGTGCTGACAGTACAAAGGCTGCTTGGTATTCTCTCTCTCTGCCCCTCCTCCTCTCTCCTGTGTGCACTCTGTCTCTCAAAATAAAGAAAGAAACATTAAAAAGTAAATATTAAAAAAAAGTCACTGTGTGTGGTCCACACTTAAGGAATGGGGAGTTGTGCCTCACATGCTTCAGGGCAAAGAATCTATATTATTTGATAAAAACATTTCTAAATTACTTGAAATTCTTCTGCACTGGAGGTTTGTCTAATATATCCAGTTTATTTATTTAGCCATGTACTTATTTTATGACCTTATAATCCAACACTCATATTCGTTTTGTTGCTCAAATTCCTCCAGCTTTGACCAATGGGAGGGCTTTCATTTGGCTTCTACGTTTTTGTCATATTCCCATCATTGTGTGAGAAGAGTGTGTGTGTGTGTGTGTGTGTGTGTGTGTGTGTGTGTGTGTTTGGCACTTTCTTATTTTCTGACTCTACAGAACACTTAAGGCTGATCGTGTGTATTTCCTGTGCCTGGTTATGATCAATCATATCTCCAAAGAGCTCTGGCTCTTTCTGTTGGTAAATGTGGCTGAAAACTAAGACCTGGGTTGTCCTTGCATGTAGGCCCTCTCAGCTGACAAGCCAAGAATAGATACATGAGTGCCTGGGTGGCTTAGTTGGTTAAACGTACAACTTCTTGATTTTGTGTCAGGTCATGATCATGTGATTTATGAGTTCGAACTCATCCACCATCAGTGCAGAGCTGGCTTGAGATTCTCCCTCTCTTCTTCATTCTCCATCCCTTCCCCGTTCATACTCTCTGTTTCTCTCAAAATAAATAAATAAACTTTAAAAAAGAATATATGTATATAGTAGATATATATACAGTATACACATATGTATATATGCATATTCTGTGTTTATATACTGGATTATGCTAATCCTCCTTATGAATATCAAGATAAACGTAAGTCTACACTGACATATCTCGCTCTAGCTCATGGCTACATGGATAATTCTAGCATTCTCCCCTCCAACAGCGAGAAACCAGGCTCCCACTGCCATCTTCCACTTACTCCATTGTTCAATTCCAGAACAATATTAACCAATATTCCTATGAGAACACACAATTTTACCAACCAGAACACAATTCTTGTGCACACTTCCTTTTTCATAATTCTGTAGTCATTTCTAGTGTATAGAAAGGTATTGATTCTTTATAGATTAAGTATCCACTAATTTAAAAAGTTATCTGAGTCAATAACTTATGCTACCACCTCCATCAGCTAGACAGTTTCTTAATTTTTTAGTACTGTCATATACCTTTGTCACATTCTGTTTTCCATCCTATGATCACCCAACCTTCTAAGTTAATTGTTAAAATTTACATACTTTGAGGTTTACTCTTGGTGCGGTAAATTTCTATGAGTTTTGAGAAATCCATAATGATATTCATCCAGCATTAGAGGATCATACACAATAGTTCCACTGCCCGATGAACTGCCCTGTGCTCTGCCTGGAGCCTCCTCCGGGCTGTACTCCTGGTAATCACTGACACATTGTTACTGTCTCTGCACTTTTCATTTTAGCAAAGGATATATATTTAAATAATGCAGTATAAAATCATTTGACTGGATTCTTTAATTTAACAACATGCATTTATACTTCTTGTATGTTTTCATAATTTGATAGCTTATTTCTTTTTTTCACTGAGTAATATTCCTATGTATGGATATATGAGATTCTGTATCCATTCACTACTTGAAAGACATATAGATTCCTTCTGATTTGAGCAATTACAAATAAATATCATTTAAATGCAAGATTATAGAATTTCATATGGATATAAGTCTTCAGATCAATTGAGTAAATAGGAATGCAATTACAGCGTTGCATGTTTAGATCATGATTAACTTTGTCAGAAGCTGTCAAAATGCCTTGCAAAGTATCTGCGGTGATCTGAATGCACACCATTGATTGATGAAAATTTCTGTTGCTCTGCTCCCCATCATCATTTGGTATTATCAGTGTCTCAGGTTCCAGTCATTGTAACAGGAATATCATCATATATCACTGTGGTTTTAATTTGAAATCCTTGTTGACATCTGATATTAAGAATTTCATTATATTTTTATTTGCCATCGGCACATCTTCTTTGATGAAATGTCTGTTTAGCTCTTGTAATCACTTTAATTGGCTTACTTATTTCTTTTTTTTTGATGTTTTTATTATTTATTTTTGTGACAGAAAAAGAGACAGAACAGAGCATGAGCAGGGGAGGGACAGAGAGAGAGGGAGACACAGAATCTGAAGTAGGCTCCAGACTCTAAGCTGTCAGCACAGAGCTCAACCCGGAGCTTGAACCCACAAACCATGAGATCATGACCTGAGTTGATGTCAGACGCCCAAACAACTGAACCACTCAGGCATGCCACGTTTATTTATTTATTATTGTTGAGTTTTAATAGTTCTTGGCATATTTTTGATATGAGGCTTTCATTAGATACGTGTTTTACAAATGTTTTCTTCCAGTGTGTGGCTCATGTTTTAATTCTCTTAACAGTGTCTTTGGCAGAGAAGAAATTTTTAATTTCAATAAAGTCAAAATTATCAATTTTTTTCTTGGATTATAATTTTGATGTATTTAAAAGCTCACCTTTAAACCTGTAGTGACAGATTTTTCTGCTGCATTTTCAAGTAGAAGATGTGTAGATTTGCATTTTACATCTAGGACTATGATCCATTTTGAGTTTTGTGAAAGGTGTAAGATCTAGGCTTTATAGTATTTTTTGAAAATAAACAGTTTCTTAGCACCATTTGTTTGAAAGGCCTTCATTGAATTGAAAGGCTTTGTCAGAAATCAAGTTCTGATATTTGTGTGGGTTTATTTGTGGGTTCTGTCTTCTGGCTCTTTGATCTATATGCTTATTTTTTGCTAACATCAGATTATCACTATTAAGTTAACATTGTAGTTAGTCTTGAAATATGGTAGTTTGGATCCTCCAACTTTTCTCTTCTTCAGTACTTTGTTCTTTAGTCTTGTATGGGCTATTCTAGGTCTTTTGTCTTTCCATTTTAAAGAATTGGTTTGTCAGAACTTATAAAATATATTGCTTGGATTCTGACTTTCGTTGTGTTGAACCTACAAGGTGGATTCTGTAAAAATGGATATCAATATTATTGACTCTCCAAATCATGAATATAGAATTTTATTTGTTTAGATTTTCTTTTATTTTATCAGTGTTTTATATTTTTCTGATATAGATTCTCTACCTTTTTCATTTTCATACCAAAGTATTATATTTATGTGCTATGTAAATTGTATTATATATTTACATTCAAATTTCAATGGTTCATTTACTGGTATATAGGAAAGTCATTGAATTTTTTAAATATTAGCTTTTTATGCCACAACCTTGCTAAACTTACTTATTAGTTTGCAGGAGTTTTCCTTCAACTTTTTAAAGATTTTCCATAGAGTCAATCATGCAACCTGCAAATAAATATGGTTCTTTTTTTCCTTTTCATTCCACATAATGTATTTCCTTCTCTTCTCTTAGTAGAGGTTCTAGTACCATATTGAATAGGAGTGGTGACAGAGGACATCCTTTGTTCCCCATTTTAGGATCAAAGCATACAGCTTTTTGCCATTAAAAATGATGTTTGCTAGACGTTTTGTGTAAACCTGCCATCAAATTTAGGATGTTCCCCTTTTATTCCTTTTTGCTGAGAGTTTTTTATGTTGAAAAGATGTCAAATTGTGTCAAAGTCTTCTGATTATATGTTTTTTCCTTTAGTTTGTTGATTCTATATATTACATTGATTTATTTTCTGATGTTGAACCAAACTTGCACATCTGAAATAAATACCACTTGGTCATGATGTATAATATTTTTATGCATTATTAAAATAAATTTGCTAATAATCTGTTCAAAATTTCTATGTTCTTGAGAGATAATAATATGTTATTTTTCTTTTTTTAATGTTTTGTTTTATTTGTTTTTTTTTTGTTATTTGTTGTTTTTTGTTTTTATTTGTTTTTTTAATGTTTTGTTTTATTTGTTTATTTGTTAGGGTAATTCTATACTTATAGTATGAGTTAGGAAGTTTTCACATGCCTCTATTTTTAGCAGGAGATTGTGGGGAGTTAATATAATTTCTTCCTTAATATTTCATGTAATTTATCAGTTAAACCATTTGTCTGATGAATCCGTTTAGGTTACTAGTCATTGATTCAAATGTTTACACATTGAGCTATTCAGGTTATCATCTTTTTGTGTGAGGCATAATAATTGGTCTCTTGTTTCAAAGAACTGGCATATTTCATCTGCCTATCAGTTTTATGATGATGTTCTTTTTTTCCTATTTAATGTAATTGGTAACATTGGTGTTGAACATCTCTATATTTCTTATACTGAGAATTTGCTTGCTTTCTCTGCCTGCTTGTTTCCTTGCTTGTTTTATTTGTTTTGCCTGGCTAGAAGTATATCACTTTTATGAATCTTTTCAAAATTCCAGATTCTTTTTTTTTTGTCTGTTTCATTGGTTGATATCAGTATCCTGTTTTAAATTTCATTGGTACTGCTCAAATTTTTATTGTTTCTTTTTTGTGCTTTCTTTAGATTTAAGTTGCTTTTCTTTCTCTTGTTTCTAAAGTGATAACATAGATTATTGATTCTAGTTTTTTATTTTTATAATGTACTTTGAATACATACATTTCCCATTAAGCACTGCTTTCTCTGTCTTCCACATATTTTGATAAAATATAGTTTTTTTTAACTTAAAGTATTTTAAAATTTATCTGAAAAATTCTTCATTTACCCATGTTATTTCAAAGTAAACCATTCGATCTCCAAGTATTTGAGAAAGGTCTAGGCATTTCTCTGTTATTGTTTTCTAATTCAATTCCATTGTTGCCTGAGAACATACTTTGTATGTTTTCTATTCTCTTAAATTTTTCCTTTATTCTTTTATTCTTTTATTCTGCTAATAAGGGTATTACATTGATTATCATATGTTAAACCACCTTCCATTTCAAGAATAAATCTCCCTTGTTCCTGGTGTATAATTCTTTTAAAGGGCTTTGAATTGTTTGCTAGTATTTTGTTGAGGATTTTTACATCTAAACTCCTCAGGGATATTGACCTTGATTTTTCTTATAATGTTTTTATCTGACTTTGTTATCAGGGCAACAATCCTGTCTCCCCTTCAATTTTGTGAAAGAATTTGAGGAGGGTTTGTGTTGATTCAATTCTATTAAATTTTAATGGGTGTGTTTTATGGTCCAGACTGTGGTCTACCTTGATAAATGCTCCATGAAAATTTGAGAACAATGTGTATTCTTCAGTTGTTAAATGTATTCTATAATTGTCAATTAGAGCAACTCAATTGATAGTGCAGACCAGCTTAATATATTTTTATTGCTTTTCTGCATGCTTCGTTTCTCAATTACTGATGAGATATATTGACTTCTCTAAATATAATGGTGGATTGGTCTTTTACTTCTTTCAATTCCATTAATTTTTGCCTCACACATTTTGATGTTCTCTTGTTTTCAGTTATGAATCTTTTCATAAAATTTTCTTTGTCTTTTATTTGAATATGATATGAAATGAAGGTTTTGTTTTTTATTTTTAGTTTTTTGTTTTTCCCTTAATTGATGTTCAGTGAACTTCCTAGTTCCATGGTTTGGTGTTTGCCATTAGTTTAAGAATGTTCTCAGAGGGGAGGGTAAGAAAGATGCTAGTGGAGCTGGAGGTACCTTGACTAGTCTCTTCTCAAACACAACCAGGTCCTATCAAATCATTCTAAAAACCCAGAAATCAACCTGAAGACTGACAAAACAAACTCCACAACTAAAGGGAGAGAAGAGGCCAATTAAAGAGAGAAGGACAAGCAGAGATGTAGTTTAGGGGAGAAAACTGTGTCGTGTGGAGGAGAGAAAGCCATGGTCAAAGAGAAGGGCAAGAGAGAGAGGAACACGCAGGAGAATGCACAAGAAAAGCAGTTCCCACGGACACTGGCTGGGAAAATGTGAGGGGCTGAGTTTGTGCGTACTGGCACTAAGCGTGGCTTAAAGCCTAGAGTTTTAAAGATTAGTAAACGTGGCTAGGAAAGAGTCCTGAGTGTGCTGCCATGCTCCAGGAGAGAAGGCAAGCAAGCAACCCAAAACGGAAGGTGTGGAAACAGCCATCTGATAAACACCTGTACACACAGCATGGAGATTATTCACTCTTCTTGAAGACCTTCCCTGAAAGGCAGCATTCACTTGCTTGCACCAAGTTCCACACCTTGGCACCTGGTGGGACAGCCCTTCCCAGTCAAGCTTGGATTCATCCCAATGTGGTAGGCCTCTCCCCCAGAAGACTAGCAGAAACCCCTGTCCACACCATGTCTCCTTACCAGAAAGTTCTGCAGGGGGTCAGTTTTAGTGGAAGTAGTATCAAAGTAGTATCAAAGCTATTATTCAGAATATAAGAAGAGATAAAGAATTTTCTTAACAAACAAGAACTAAAAGGATTTATGACCAGTAACTAGCCCTATAAGACATATTAAAGGAGGCTCATTGAATGAAATAGAAAGACCAAAAGTGACAAAGACTAGACAGGAACAGAGAAAAATCTCCAGAAACAGCCACACAACAAGTAATAAACTGGCAATAAACACATGTCTATCAGCAATTACTTTGATGTGAATGGATTAAATCCTTCTATTAAAGAGGGAGACAGAAGGGATTAAAAAAAAAAAACAAGACTCACCTATATGCTGCCTACAAGAGACTCATTTTAAACATAAATACATCTGCAGATTGAAATTGAGGGGGTGGAGAAACATTTATCACACAAATGGGTATCAAAAGACAGTCAGAATACTAATGCTTATATCAACTAAACTAGACATTAAAACAAAGGTTATAACAAGAGATGAAGAAAGGCACTATATTATGATAAAGGGGTCTATCTAAAAAGATCTGATAATTTTAAATATTTATGCACCTCACGTGAAAGCATCTGAATATATAAAACAATTAATTACAAACATAAAGGAAATAATTGACAATAACACAATAATAGTAAGGGACTTTACTATTCCCCCACTGATATCAATGGGCAGATCATCTAAGCAGAAGATCAACAAGGAAACAATGGCTCTGAATGACACACTGGACCAGATGGACTTAGCAAATATATTCAGAACACTCTATCCTAAAACAGCAGAAGACACACTCTTTTCAAGTACATTTGGGACACCCTCCAGAATAGATCACATACTAGGTCAAAACTTAGGCATCTACAAATACAAAAATATTTAAACCAGACCATGCTACTTTTCTGACCACAAAGCTATGAAACTTGAAGTCAAGAACAAGAAAAAATTTGGAAAGACCGAAAATACATGGAGGTTAAGCAACATGATACTAAACAATGAATGGGTCAAGCAGGAAATCAAATGAGAAATAAAAAATACACAAAACAAATAATAATGGAAACACAATGGTCCGAAACCTTTGGGATACAGCAAAAGCTATTGTAAGAGCGTAGTATATAGCAATATAGGTCTATATTAGGAATCAAGAAGAATCTCAAATAAACAACCAAATATTACACCAAAAGAAACTAGAAAAAGAACATCAAATGCAGCCTAAAGCCAGCAGAAGGCAGGAAATAGTAAAGATTAAAGCAGAAATAAATGATAGAAAAAGTTAAAAAGAGAGAGAGAGAGACAGAACAACAACAGAACAGAACAATGAAACCAGGAGCTGGTGCTTTGAAAAATTAATAAAATTTTTACCAGACTTACCAAGAAAGAAAAGAGAAAGGACCCAATTAAATAAAATCACAAGTTATAGAAAAAAAAAATAACAATCAACACCACAGAAATCTAAACAATGATAAGAAAATGTTATGAAAAACTATATGACAAGAAACTGGGCAACTTGAAAGAAATATATAAACAATAAAAATTGAAACAGGAAGAAATAGAAAATTTGAGCAGATCCATAACTAGCAAATAAATTAAATCAGTAATGAAAACTCTCCCAACAAATACATTTCCAGGGTCAGATGGCTCCCCAGGCTAACTGTACCACAACTATGTAGTAAACTAATCTTCAACAGAGCAAGAAAGAATATCCGATGGGTATAAGACAGTCTCTTCAGCAAATGGTGTTGGGAGACCTAGACATCAATATGCAGAAAATGAAACTCATCCACTCTCACCACTGTTATTCAACACAGTACTGGAAGTCCTAGCCATAGTAATCATTTAATAAAAAAGAAATGAAAAGCATACAAATCAACAAGGAAGACGTAAAATTTTGACTCTTTGTAGATGACATGATACTCTATATAGCAAACCCAAAGGACACCACCAAAAAAACTGCTGCAATTGATAATGTGGAGTCAGTAAAATCACAGGATACAATATCAATGTACATTAATGTGTTGTATTTCTATAGACCAATAATGAAGCAGAAGAAATAGAAATTAATGAATCAACCCCATTTACAATTGCACTAAAAATTATATGATACCTAGCAATAAACTAAGAGGTGAAAGATTTATACTCTAAAATCTATAAAACACTAATGAAGGAAATGGAAGATGGCACAAAGTAGTGGAAAGACCTAAATGTGAGGGAGTAAACCATGAAAATCCGAGAGTCAGTAACCTCTTTGACATATAATGAAAGGCAAGGGAAACCAAAGCAAAAATAAATTATGGTGCTTCATCCAAATAAGAAGCTTCTGCACAGAAAGGAAACAATCAACAAAACTAACAGGAATGGAAGAAGATAGTTGCAAATAACATATCTGATAATGGGTTTGTATCAAAAATGTATAAAGATCTCATCAAACTCAACACCCCCAAAAATGAATAATTCAGATAAGAAATATGCAGAAGACATGAATAGACTTTTTCCGAAGAAGTCATCAGACAATGAAAAGATGCTCAACATCACTCATCATCAGGGAAATACAACTCAAACTATAATAAAATTCTACCTCACACCTGTCAGAATGGCTAAAATAAACAACATAAGAAACAACAGGTGTTGGTAAGGATGTGGAGAAAGGAAAACCCTCTTGCACTGTTGGCGGGAATGCAAATTGGTGCAGCTGCTATGGAAAACAGTATAGACGTTTCTCAAAATGTTAAAAATAGAACTACCGTATGGTCCAGTAATTGACTACTAGATAACTAGTAGTAATTGACTACTAGTAATTGACTAAAAGATACAAAATACTCATTTGAAGGGAAAAGCACTTGGATGTTTATAGCAGTATTATCCACAATACCTAAATTACGAAAACTGCCCTAGTGTCTGTAGACTGAGGTATGGAGAAAGAAGAAGTGGTGTATTGCACAATGGAATATTACACATCCATAAAAATAAGGAAATGTTGCCATTTGCAACCATTGCCATATGGGTGGAGTTAGAGAGTATTATGCTAAGTGAAATAGTCAGAGAAAGACAAATACAGTATGATTCCCCTCTTCCCCAGCCACTGGAAACTCTAGCCTACCTTCTGTTTCTATGAATTTTACTATTCTAGGGACCTCATGTAAATGGAATCATAAAATGTGTGTCCTTTGTCTCTGGTTTAGGTCCCTTAGCATGTCTTCATAATTCATTTATGTGATAGCATATAACCTAAGTCCCCCTTAAAACTGAATAATATTCCATTGTGTAGATATATCACATTTTATCAAATATCAGATTTCTAAAGATATACTTTTGCCTATTATGAGTAGTGTTGCTATAAACAATTCATTGAGTATCACTTTTCAATTTTTTAGGTATGTATCTAAGAGTAGAATGCCTGAGTCACATGCTAACACTGTGTTCAACAAGTTGATGAGTTTTTCCCCAATAAATTTGTACATCTTTCAGTCTATTGACAGACCATGTTCAAAGTATGTAGAAGCAGTAGTGAAATGCAATCTATCAGTTCTTATATTAGTTATTTGTGTTTATCTATCAGTAAAGCACAAGGGTTCTAATTTTTAAATACCCTTGCCAACACTTATTTATTTGTTTGTTTGTTTATTTGGTTATTTGTGTATTTATTTTTATTATCACTATCTTAGTGCATGGAAAGTGGTATTTCCCTGTTGTTTTAATTTATATTTCCCTAATGATGTTGAGGATCTTTTCATGTGCTTCTTGGTCATTTATATATCATTTTTGGAGAAGGAAATAATAAAAACAGGAGCAGAAATCATTGAAATAAAAAAACTGACAAAAGTGAAAAACAATGAAGACAAAAATTGATTCTTGAAAAGATTAAGAAATTTAACAAATCTTTAACAGGTCTAAGCAAGGGTTTCCTCTAAAGAAAGAATAAACACAAATAACTAATATGAGAACTGATAGATTGCATTTCACTACTGCTTCTACATACTTTGAACAGGGTCTGTCAATAGACTGAAAGATGTACAAATTTGTTGGGGAAAATCTCATCAAACAGAGATGCAGGAAAAAAGTTGAAGCTGTATATATTTCTTAAAGAAATTATATTGTAATTAAAAACATTCTGACGGGAAAAGAATCTCAGAGCCCAAGATTCCTCACTGTACAAGTCTATCAAAAATTTTAAAAGAACAAAAATACATAGTATTTTTAGAAAATATAGGAAAAAATAACTTGACAATGACATTATAAGAAAAAATATTTTAAGGGCGCCTAGGTGGCTCTATTGGTAGAATATCCAACTCTTGATTTCAGTTCAGGCCATGATCCCAAGGGCATGGGATTGAGCCCCACCCAGATCAGGCTCCATACTGAGCATGAAGCTTGCTTAAGATTCTCAGTCTCTTTCCCTCTGCCCCTCTCTCCTATGTGTGCTCTCTCTCTCCATCTAAAAAAAAGAAAAGGAAGAAGAAGAAGAAGAAGAAGAAGAAGAAGAAGAAGAAGAAGAAGAAGGGGAGGAGGAGGAGGAGGAGGAGGAAGAGGAAGGAGAGGAGAAGGAGAAGGAGGAGAAGGAAGAGACGAAGAAGAAAGAAAGTTGTTGCATCAGCTCTTATTCCCATCACTGGTGCAAAAAATGTTACAATTTCTCCACATCCTTGCCAACACTTGTAATCTTTATGTTTGTGTGTTTCGTTTTGTTTTGATAATAGCTATTCTAACAAGACCATTTGTATGTATTCTTTAGAAAAGTGTTTACTCAGATCCTTTACTGATTTTTTATTCGGGTAATTTATTATTACTATTACTATCATTATTATTATTAGCTATTGAGTTGTTAAATTTCCTTATATATGTTGGGTATTAACCCTTGGATTTGGACATATGGTTTGCAACTATTTTCTCACATTCCATCGGCTGTCTTTTTATTTTGTTGATTGTTTTCTTTGCTGTGCAGAAGATTTTTATTTTGAAATAGTCTCACCTTTTTATTCTTACTTTTTTAAAATTGTTTCTTTTTTAAGAAAGACAGAGTGTGAGTGGAGGAGGAGCAGAGACACAGAATCCAAAGCAGGCTCCAGGCTCTGAGCTGTCAGCACAGAGCCTGACGTGGGGCTCCAACCCAGGAACCAAGAGATCATGATCTGAGCTGAAGCTGGATGCCCAACTGACTGAACCATCCAGGAGCCCCAATTCTGACTTTTGTAGCCTCTACTTTTGGTGTTTGTATCCGAAGAATCATTGTCAAGACCAATGTCAACAAGATTTTCCCTTATGTTTTCTTCTAAGTAGTTTTACAGTTTCAGGTCTTATGTATAGGTTCTTAATCCATTTTTTTCTATCTAAATGTCTTCTTATTTTTTTTAATTTATAATAGTTTATTGTCAAACTGGTTTCCATATAACACCATATAACACCCAGTGCTTCTCCCCACAAGTGCCCTCCTCCATGACCATCACTCCCTTCCCCCACCTCCCCCTCAGTCCTCGGTTCATTTTCAGTATTCAATAGTCTCTCATGATTTGTGTCCCTCTCCCTTCCCAACTCTCTTTCCCCCTTCCTCTCCCTATGGTCCTCTGTTAGGTTTCTCCTGTTAGACCTATGAGTGCAAACATATGGTATCTGTCCTTCTCTGCCTGACTTATTTCGCTTAGCATGACACCCTCGAGGTCCATCCACTTTCCTACAAATGGCCATATGTCATTCTTTCTCATTGCCATGTAGTACTCCATTGTGTATATATACCACATCTTCTTGATCTACTTACCAGGTGATGGACATTTAGGCTCTTTCCATGTTTTGGCTATTGTTGACATTGCTGCTATGAACATTGGGGTGCATGTGTTCCTATGCATCAGCACTTCTGTATTCTTTGGGTCTTAATCTATTTTCAATTGATTTTTCGGTAAAATAAAGGTCCATTCTTTGCATATGGAAATTGTTTTCCCAGCACCATTTATTGAAGAAACTATCTTTTCCTCTTGTGTATTCTTGTATTCTTTTATCAAAGACCTGATCCACTCTCCCACTTCAGGGTACATACCCAAAGGAGTTGAAATCAGAATCTTGAAGAGATATTTGCACTCCTATGTTCATGGTAGCACTACTCACAATAGTCAAGATAAGGAAACAACATAAATATCTACTGATGAATCAATGGGAGGGAAATATGGTATATATATATATAAGCGAATATTATTCAGCCTCAAAAGTGAGGAAAATTCTGACATATGCAATAACACAGATCAACTTGGAGGATATTACGTTAAGCAAAATAAGCCAGTCACAAAAGGGTTTATACTATGTAATTTCATTTACATAGTAAGTGAGATAAAAGCACACAATGGAATGATGGTTGCTAGAGGCTGGGGAAGAGAGAAAATAGGGAGTTGTTATTCAACAGATACAAAGTTTCAGTTGTACAATATGAATAAGTTCTAGAGGTGTGCTGTAGAGCATTTTGCTTTTAGTTAATAACATAGCATAATGCACTTTATAGTTTGTTGCAAAGGTGGATCTCATGTTACATGTATTCACCACAATAAAAAATAATTAGGAAAGGAGAAAAATTAGACCAATTATCCTTCACTACAGAATAACAAAAAAGTGGGTGAAACAAGAAAATTTTGACTTTAGGTAATTTCCTTCCTTCTTTCCTTGGAAATTGATGGTATATATTACTAGACGATGTTGTTTATAGCAAAAAAGATCTAATTAGGTGAATCATTTCTGTTTTATTGTTATACAATAAAATCCTATTTTTGTGCTTTTTTTAAATGTTTATTTATCTTATTGCTTTCTTGAGTGAGGTTACTTGTGACTAAGCAGGTTCCTTGTAGGAACACTAGAAACTACGTTCATGAAGCTTTTACAAAAATTATTCAGGGGAGAGAGTTGCAGCTTCTATACCAGAGAAGCTCTTATACCCAAGCAATATATTATAGGAATCCAGATTTAGAGCTATATCTACTTTTTGACAATAGTTTTTATTTCAGCTACTGAAATAAGACTTTTAGGAAACTATTTATTTAAAAAAATTATGTCTTTATTTATTTTAGAGAGAGAGAGAGAGAGAAAGAGACAGCATGAGCAAGGGAGGGTCAGAGAGAGAAGAAGACAGAGAATCTGAAGACAGGCTCCAGGCTCTGAGCTCGCTGTCAGCACAGAGCCCAACACAGGGCTCAAACCCATGAACCATGAGATCATGACCTGAGCTGAAGCTGGAAGCTTAACCAACTGAGCCACCCAGGCGCCCCTAGACAACTCTGTTTAATACCAGCTAAATAGTTTGATATATAATTTACTGAATTTACCTTTATTGTCAACACACCCTGTAACAATTTTATCTGTCCAATTTTAATATTCAGCTCTTTTCTTAGCCAAAGATTCTATTGTTTTAAATATATAACTTCCTTAGGGGTCAAATCATGTGTTTTCTTAATGGTATGACAGCAACAATATTTTAATAGATAATTCTCATTGATATATTCGAGTATTATATTTTGAAAGACAGGCAATGCTACTCAGTTCTAATTATCAATCAGTTCTGTAATATATGAAATTTGCAATGTAGGTTATAGTCTATAATGAGTCTTTATGGTTTTCGAGTCTAATTAATAGGATTTTAAAAGTTCTTTTCTGTAGTAAAACACTGAAATTATGTTTGTTCTCTTGAATTAAAAAATGCTAATATATTTCTCCTGCTGAGATCAGACAACCTTTGTGACTGGAGGGCACATGCCCTGCTGAGGAAACGGAAATTGCTCCAGTTCCTTAGGAGCGTTCCGTTTCAGTGACCAGCGTTCTGTCCCAGGCCCTATCTGGTGAAAATGACTCACTTTCACACCCAGCAAATAGCCAGACACATTTAAAACTTTAAAGTAGGGGCACTTGGGTGGCTCAGTCGGTGGAGCATCCAACTTCAGCTCAGGACATGATCTCACGGTTCATGAGTTCGAGGGTTTGAGCCCGGCATCATGCTCTGTGCTGACAGCTCAGAGCCCGGAGCCTGTTTTCAAATTCTGTGTCTCCCTCTCTCTCTCTCTGACCCTTCCCTACTCATGCTGTCTCTTTCTGTCTCTCTCAAAATAAATAAAACATTAAACAAATTTTAATAAAAAATAAAACTTTAAGGTATATTTTATGAAATAAGTTTTAATATCTAAGATGTTTGATAAAATCATCTTCATAGATTGTTATACCAAGATGGATCATGCAAATCCTCAGATTTTAAGCAATTATTGATTTATTACTCACACTAGTCAAGGGATTAGAAGGTTATGGCAACTTAATAAAATACACACATGGAAACAAATTCACCCTCTTTTGGAAAACATTTTTATCTCAAGTCTCTAGAACAATATTAGTTGAATATAAGCTAAGAATTCAAAAATGTGTGTTACAGTAGCTAGACAATTGATTTAAATTTTGAGCTTTTAAATGTTCTGTGACATTGGAGTTGACATTTTGACACTGAAACATTATGTAGCTGTATCTTGCTGGGAAATTTCAGAAAATATGACAACAGATATCAGTATAATACTAATGAAAATCAGACCCAGTCCTGATTCCTGCAAAAGTATTTCTGTGTATCACTCTTTCACATGAAACAAAAAACACCTTTCTGAAATTAAGGAAGAATGTTATTGAAAACCAGGAGGTATAAAATGCCTAAACTATATGCAGCCACTCAAAAGTCTTCTTTTCAGCTTTATCTTGTCTTTTTTTTTAATAATACCCATGCTGCCCATTTGTATATACTGTCAGTGTCTGCTTTTCACTATAATTTTGTGATAGTTACTCTTGTATATGAAATCTCATCATATGCATCCTCCACTTTATCCATCTCTGCTAACAGGAAAAAAAAAAAAAGTCTTCCCAAACCACTGGCTGCAATGATTTGTGTGCAAATCCTCTAGGAGCCTCTACAATTTTCCAAGCTTATTTATCATATTATGCTTTAAGGGCCTTATTGCCTTTATTAAATTTAAGCTGATTTAGTCAGGTAGTAGGTATTATTATTCCTATATTTATAATTTTCCTAGCTGGGGCTGGCACATAGTACATACTCAGGTTATTTGTATTTAATTAAATTTCTTTTTTTATAGAGTAATATTGATAGTTGCTTTCAACAGTTGCTATTCAATGCCTCCCCACGTGTCCAATACTCACCCCATTACAATGTAGCAGCCTTGTAAGTTTCTTCTCAGTTTAATATATTTGGCATCTCCTAATTTTTTTGCCCAACTGTATACTACTACGAGCAAAGATGATTGATTGCCAAGGTCTTGCACATGGTAGAAACTCAATTAATGTGAGCCAGTTTGTATCAAATTACGCATGACTTCAAAGTCCGTTACCCACTCATATGCACAATCGAAGCCTTATAACGTTCTTTTAAATGTTTAAATGAGCCCCGTTTCCATATCTTTCTGAAGCTTTTCAGGTTTCTAATTTTTAGTTCTTGCTGCTACATAAATCCTTTGATGGCAGATGTCAAGGTAAGAAATGGAAGCCTGTATCAGGGTGATAAACATGGATATTAAGAACAAAAACTTTGATCTTTTTGGAGGTGGACACTGCAAGAATTAACTATGATTTACATGGGGGTGGGGTGAACTGTACAGTGGCCTTAATCCCAGCGGTCTGTGATCATGTTACCTTACTTGTTGAAGGAGACTCTGCAGATATGATGAAGTTAAGGACTTTGAGATAAGGAGATTATCCTGGATTACCCAGGTGGGTTGAATGAAGTCACAAGGGCCTTTATAAAAGGCAGGTAGAAGAATCAAATTCGGAAGTAGGAAATGTGACGATGGAAACAAGAGGTTGGGGTGATACGGGGAATGATCCATGAGTCAAAGAATGCAGGCAGTCTCTAGAAACTGATAAAAACAGAGAAACTACCCTCGCCTAACGCCTCAGAAAGAAACACAGCCTTGGTAGCATGTTGATTTAGACTTCAGACTTCCAGAACTGTAAAAGAATAAATGTATGTTATTTTAAACCGTTAAATTTGTGGGAATTTGTTACAGGAACAATAACAAACTAATACATAGAAAATGAAATAAAAGCAAAAATCAAAGAGATCTCCATCCGACACTAATGAGGTTTCCGCCTCCCCCACCCCCACTGATGTCTCAAAGACCAGAAGGGGGACTGGACCCCACCACCACTTAGTAGTGATGAGGCTCCCCCTCCTTTCTGCACTGGGGTGGGATCAAAGACATCCCAGAGCTCCTGCCATTACTCAGCATAACTCTTCGTTGGTGTCAGCGGAGACTGGACAGTGGGGAGCAGTAAGGAAGTACTGCTCTCTCTCCCACTCCTCCAGATGGGGCAGTGTCGGCAGGGCCTGGAACCCCCAGTTTGGACCCGCTATAACAAGGACACTTTTCACTCAGTTGTCACTGGAGTCTAATGGGGAACTTGGACTTCTACCTCTACTGGGAGATAGAGTGTGCATGTCCACTCTGCAGCAGATCAATATTAGAGAAAAACAACTAAACAGAATGTTTATGTAAATTCCAAAACCTCAGAAATGAATGCCTCACATGTCCAGGCTTTATTGGAAAATAATCCATTATACCAAGAACAAGGAGAATCTCAACTTGACTGAGAAAATCCAATTCACAGGTGCCAATACTGTGACGACAGAGACGTTAAAATTACCAAAGGCTTTCAAGAAGTTATCATCAAAATGCTTCACTGAGCAACTGCAAGTATGTTTCAAACACATTTTTTATAAATGGAAAGTCTCAACCAAGAAAGAGAAGAACCAAATGGAAATAGAACATAAAATTCTAACTGAAGTACAAGCCTCAGTATATGAATACAGTGGTGGGGGCCAGGGCCGAAAAAGAACAATGAACTGGGTGAATGATCGAAATTGTGCAATCTAAAAACAGAGAAAATAAACTGAGAAAAGATGACTAGAACCTCAAAGACTAATGGGATGATAACCAAACTTCTAATAATCATATCAGACTGCCACAAGAAAAGCAGAAAGAGAACAAGGCTAAGAAAATACTTGAAGAAATGATGTCTGAAAATTTTCCAAATTTGACAAAGGATATACTCCTGTAGATACAAGAAGCTATGTAAATACCAAACAGGATAAACACCAAAACACAACTTATTCAAATTTACAAAGGAAAGGCAAAAAATCTTGAAAGCAGGAGGAGTAACAGTATCTCATTTGTAGGTAAAAAAAAAAAAAACCAATAATAACAAAACGATTAAGATGACAGATTTCTCTTTAGAAGTCCCTGAGGTCATCAGGAAGTGGCACATTTTTCAAGTGCTAAAAGAAAAGTACTGTCAATCCAGAATCCATTTCCAGTAAAAAATATCCTTCAGGAATAAAAGCTGTCAAGACTTCTTAGATGACAGAAAACTAATAGAATTTGCCACCAATTGATATATCCTAAAAGAACAGCTGAAGAAAGTTCTCCAAACAGAATAATTTAGGGAATTTCTCTAAACAAATAATCAGTGTTCTTAGAACTGACACAAAAAGCACAATCTAAATAAATACACACACACACACACACACACACACACACACACAGAACTCTATTCCTTTTTAAAAAAAAATTACTTCCATGAAACCTTTTTAAGAGGATTGTTGTAGATTAACAAACCTGAGTAAAATGGAAATTCATCAACAGGCTCTTCTGGCTTCTGTAAATTGCTTTGCGAATGCACCTCCCCGTTCGCTGTTCTGACTGCGTGGTACGAACACATTGAGATAAAAGCCTGTGTAGCTCCCTGATAAAGTTAGCAGAAGGTGCTGACCGCCTCATCCCGCTTCGGTACCTTCGCCTGCTTGATAAATGGAAAACTTGTTGCCAAACGCTCCCCCACTCCTTTCACTAAGATCCAGCCAGGGCACAGGGCACGGCCAACGCCAACACGTAAAAAGTCAGTGATATCTCAGGTGTTTAAATATGATTGGTCATTTACAAGACAAAGGACCTTAAAATGATAGGCTTCGGTAAAAACTAACTTGTGATTGGTTATAACGTATTCTGCCTGGCTAAAGTCCGTGAAAACTCACTGCTGCCTTTCTTCAGGGCCATTCTCTGCACTTTCCTCCTTAACATCAGGAGATCAGGTTTGACTCGGCCGTGAATAAAACCTTGCCTTGCTCCTATTCAGCATGTGGTGGTCTTTTCAGCAGCACGCGGTTACAGGGATAAAAGACCAACTACTTACAGGAAGTCATATTTGTAAACCACATATCTGACAAAAGACTAGCACCTGGGATTTAGAAAGAACCCTCAAAAGCCAGCAGTTTAAAAAAATCCAGCTGTAAAATGGGCTAAACACACGAGGAAACATTTCACTGAGTAGGATACATATGAATGTCAAGTAAGCACATGAAATTCTGTTTGACATGATTAGCCGTAAGTGAAGAGCAAATTAAAACTGTAATATACAATATCTGAACACACCTATCAATGTGGCTAAATTAAAAATAGTGATAATACCAAATGTTGGCAAGGATACCTAGAGACTGAATCATTCAGCCACCAGTGGTGAGAATGTAAAATGACATTGTAAATCTAGAAAACCATTGAGCATGTTTTAGCAGAGAAATACAAATTTATGTTTGCAAACTTGTGTTTATCAGTTTATGAATGCTTATAGCAGCTTTATTCACAATAGATGGAAACTAGACCATGGTTCCAAAGGGAGATTACTAGTGCATTAGAGTATAAATACTTGTAAGCTGTAAGGCTCAGAAATATTCACACTCTAATTTACTATCAATCTCACTTTTAGAACTGTAGACTAAAAGCTTTAAAAAATAGAGTTGCTATTGTAAAGAAATCGATCAAGCATGAAGTACTATCTTCATTTAATAAATGAACCTAAAATAAGAGGCTATGTGCCTTGGCCAGAATGACAGTCATGGGACCTCAACTGACCCCCACTTCCCTCCTTGTGCTTACGCCCATAATTTCCTTTAGCCAGAGGCCCTAGAGAGTCACTTAGAGGGCTTGAGAGTGGATCTAACTCCACGTTATGATTTCTGAACATGTCATTCATTTAGTCCCAGTAGTCTCTTAAGATGTATTAGGAAATCTGTGGAAAAATGCTTTGTTTAAGTAACATGTTTTTGGACCCGTTTTGTATCACTAGCTCTTCCTGCCTTGACCCCTCTTCTTTGCAACATTCTTGACCACTGCAAATCATTATGTTTACATTATATAGTTGCATAGCATATGTAATATCTTAGCAGTTCACTATACTGCTGTGGGAGAAGATTAGTGGCATATAGAAAGATAACTTGCAGGTTAATTGACTTGTTGAAAGGTAAGGAACAGAAAATACTTAACTCTAGTTGTGATGGAAGTAGCTCTTTTCATCAGCTTTCCCCTTCTGTCATTAGTGGGTTATATAAGAATCCAACATAATTCTGTTTTGGAGATAAAGAGATGCTCTCAAAGATTGTGCGCATCATTTATTCATGGTCATATCTCTGTGCACAGCTATATTTAAATTTCTATATTGATTTAGCTTCTTGTTCCTTATAAGTGTTGCTCCATGTCTTTGACAACACTTAGATTGTCATTCCTTTCTTTTTTTACATTTATTTTTGAGAGACAGAGCATGAGTCGGAGAGGGACAGAGAGAGAGAGAGACAGACAGAATCCAAAGCAGTCTCCAGGCTCTGAGCTGTCAGCACAGAGCCTGATGTGGGGCTCAATACCACAAACTGTGAGATCCTGACCTGAGCTGAAGTCGGACACTTCACTGACTGAGCCACCAGGCGTCCCTGTCATTTCCATTTAGTTCTCCTTAGGTTGTATAGTTTGTGCACTTAGGTTCCAATGTGCATTTTTCAGATAGAAAATGAAGTTGGACAGTGTTGCATATGCTCAGTGGCCATTTGGAGATCCTCTTATTTGAAGTGTTTTAAAACATTTGCCCATTTTTGTGTCACATCATATTTGGCTTTATTATTGATTTGGGAATTCTTTATATATTCTGGATATGAATATCTTGTCAGAATTATGTATTATGATTATCTTCCATGTCTCTGTCGGCTACTTTTTCACTCAATTAATAGTACCTTTGATGATCAGAGGTTATTATTTATAAAAAAGTACACTTCAGAAAAAGTTTTTGTGGTTAGTGGTATTAGAACCTCCTTTAAGAAATGTTGCCTAAAGTTATCTCATAGAAACATTCTTCTATATATGTCTCTAAAAATTGTACTGTTTTATTCTTCATATTTAAATTTATAATTAATCTAGGATTGATTTTTATATACGTTATGAAGATCAAAAGGATATTTATTTATTTATTTATGTTGTGAGAGAGTGTGTACAAGCCAGGGAGAGCGGTAAAGAAAGAGCACGAGAGAATTTTAAACAGAACCCACACTCCACATGGAGCCTAATATAGGGCTTGATCTCATGACCCTGGAGTCATGACTCGAGCCAAAATCAAGAGTAAGACACGCAACCATGTGAGCAACCCGGGTGCCACAAAATTTTCTTTAAATTTAATAGACTCATAACCATTTATTTAAAAGATAATCTTGTCAAGACTACATTACAGTGTTATTTTTTTTTCATTAGCAAGTAAAGTGCCTCTATTGCTGGATTCTATTCTTAGTTCAACTTTATACTGCCTATATCCTACCACTTTATAATAGGTCATCTAAATCTGCTATAATTTCAGTTCATCAAATTCCAGAAAAATTTTAAGGAAAATGTCATTAATAACATAGCTGCAGCTGTTAATATGACACACACGTGCAGTGGTCAAAGCAGGAGTGTTGAACTCAGACTCCCTCCCTCTACCTGTAGTTTTCTAATCACTAACATTGAGTATAACAGTAAGACCTACAAGGGGCGCCTGGGTGGTTCAGTCGGTTAAGCGTCCGACTTCAGCTCAGGTCATGATCTCATGATTCGTGGGTTTGAGCCCTGCCAGGCTCTGTGCTGACAGCTCAGAGCCTGGAGCCTATCTTCAGATTCTGTATCTCCCTCTCTCTCTGACCCTCCCTTGTTCGTGTTGTCTCTCTCTGTCTCTCAAGAATGAATAAAAAACATTAAAAAAAAAACCTACCTCAAGGCTATTATAAGATTTAAATGTGTAACAAGTATTAATAATTGTGAAGTATGTTTAGCACATGGTGCACAGTAGATGATTGTTAATTACAAACTTATACACACACACACACACACACACATCTGCAATGAGGGAATTATAGAAAGGCTTACTTGTCATTTAAGACTTATTTAATAACAAAACAACTTCTTTAGAATGCAATAAAAACACATTGTTTGCAAATAAAACAATGTCATTGGTGTATAAATATGAATATGCTTACTCATTTGGCTAGACTACAATCTTAATAAAACTTCCCTGAAATTAAAGCATATTTCTCTAAATGTGAATGTGAACAGTTTAAGTCAAGGTTTTTATTTAGTGATTTAGATTTTTATTTTAATCTCTGGTAAAAGTATTATGGTATGGCTGAATAATATTCCATTATTATATACCAAATCTTTATCCACACATCAGTTGATGGATATTTGGGCTCTTTCCATAATTTGGCTATTGTTGATAATGCTGCTATAAACATCGGAGTGCACGTGTCCCTTCAAATCAGTCCTTTTGTATCATTTGGGAAAATATCTAATAATGGAATTGCTGTGGATGGAGCTAGAAAGCATTATGCTAAGTGAAATAAGTCAGTCAGGAAAAGGCAAATGCCATATGGTTTTGCTCATATGTGGTTACAGAACAAAACAGGTGAACATTGGGGGAGAGGGGAGAGAGAGACAAACCAAGAAATGGACTCTTATCTATAGAGAGCAAACTGAGGGTCAGGGAAGGGGAGGTGGGTGTATGGGGGATGGATTAAATGGACTAAGGCATCCACTTGCAGTGATGAACACTGGGTGTTGTATGTAAGTGATGAATCACTAAATTCTACACACAAAACTAGTATTACAGTGAATGCATTATAACCAGAATTTAAATAAAAACTTGAAAAAAGTATGATGCTAATAGAAAAATATGCTATGCAAGACTATAGGCTACCTGGTGGTCTTAAAGCTGTACAGAGCTTTAGGTGTTTTTAAGAATAGTATTATTAAATTAATTATATGTTATATATTTTTCTTAGTTTAGGTTCTGTAAGTGTGCAAGATTCCTAAAATCAACACGATTACCTCTAGAAACAACTAAATTTTATAAAAATCTCACAGGAGCCCGCACTGCTTTATAATTCTTTTCAACTAAACTATTGTTAATTGCCAAACAAAGTAATCAGCTCGCCCATATTTTATGAGGGAGCATTGGATACTTTGAGTGAGTGGTTATTTTTAAATTATCTCTTTAAAGAAAACCCATCTTTATCCTTTCAATTCTTAAAATAAATCTTTTTCACGCATCTTTTAACTATTAAAATCTATTTTGTAACAAATGAACTTCCTCACGAGATTTGTAATCTCGTGTAATTTGTAAGAGAACTGAACAGGTCCTACTATAATGTTATTTGGAGACAAATCCACATTTTAAAATTTAAGTTGACGATCTGTCCCTGAATATGTTCATAGACATATCTAAGTGTATCTAAATACTTGTGCAAGTAAGGCTGGTGATCAACCCTAAATCTCCACTTTTCTGCAAAGTAAAGTTTATACTGTTTTTCAAGCTCTTTTAAGAATTTCAACCACCTTATGCTTCTAATTCTGGAAAAACTGAAAGATAATTAAGGCACCTTTTTAATATCTTTGTGGACACTGCTTAGAAGGTTCAACCTTGTGCACTTGGCTAATGATTAATCACCCTGGGTGGTTTATGACTTCAACACTACCTATGAGATATAGTTCCAGGGATTCTTGGTCTAGACGTAGATACATTTCTAGTTTGTTCTTTTGGCAAAGATGATTGACAACTATACATTTATAAGGAACAAGAAGCTAAATCAATATAGAAATTTAAAAATAGCTATGTACAGAGATACAACCATGAATAAATGATGCACATAATCTTTGATAGCATCTCTTTATTTCTAAAACAGAATTATGCTGGATTCTTATGTAACCTATGTAAGAGCTACTTATCACAACCAGAGTTAAATGTTTTCTGTTCCTTACCTTTCAACAAGTCAATTAACCTGCAAGTTATCTTTCTATATGCTATTAATCTTCTTCCACAGTAGTATAGTGAGCTGCTAAGATATTACATATGCTATACAACTATATAGTGTAAATATAATGATTTGCAGTGGTCAAGAATGTTTGCTTAAAATTTATTTGATTGACTCCAACACAAACTACAAAACTATTACTCCCTTTATTTGCAAAAATGAATAATTTTAACTAGGATGATGCCAAATAAAAATGATAAGCCTGAGTAAAAGAAAGTACATCAAGAAAATGCTCTCCAAAACTACTGAAAGCAGTTAAATAATCACAAGAGATTATGTAGCCAATAAAATAACTCCATGTATTTCAGGAAAATACTTGAAATAGTATGATTCAGATGATGATACAGAAAAATTACAAACTCATTCTTAATATCTGGCTTAACTGAATCACCCAGGCACCCCACCTACAACACTGATGTCCTTGCTAGCACTTGTCTCTTACCTTTTTGATAAGAGCCATTGTAACAGATGTGAAGTGAGTGACATCTCATTGCGGTTTTGACTTGCATTTCCCTGATGATTAGTGATGTGAAGCATCTTTTCATGTATCTGTTGGCCATTTGAATATCTTCTAGGGAAAAAGATCTATTGAAGTTCTTTGCCCAATTTTTAAATTATATTATTTGGTGGGTTTTTTGTTGTTGTTTTGTTTTATTTGCTATTGAGTTATATAGGTTCCTTATATATTTTAGATATTATCTCCTATTAGATAAATGGTTTGCAAATATTTTCTCCCATTCCATTCTTAAGGAAATTCCTTAGTTTGAAAGAATGTGCCATTAGACAGTAATATAAATCCATAAACAAAGTATTCTAATAAAGGTAATTTACTTTTAGGTTAAGTCATGATAAAATGGAATAATTCCACATTATTTTTTCCATTTTTCTTCATTGATTTAAAAAGAAAAGAGGCTGAATTAGTAATTTTTAAATTTATCACAAAGAAAAGAGTAGGACCATATGGTTTCACTGATGGATTTTACCAAAATTTTAGGAAAAAATTAATATTATTTACTTAAATCTTCCCTAAAATTGAAGAGTAGGGAACATATCCCAACTCACTTCTGAGACTAGTATTGATATCACAACAAAACAAAGATATCACAAAAAAACTACAGATCAATATAAGTTAATTAGTATTAATATAGACACAAAAATCTCCAAATAGTAATAAATTGAGTCCAGTGATATGTCAAAAGGATCTACACCATGACCAAGCAAATTTTATCCCAGGAGTACAATAATATAGTTTTAACACCTGAAAACAAGTGTAATAGACTATATTAAGAGAGAAAAGGAGGGGCACCTGGGTGGATCAGTCTGTTAAGCATTCAACTTCGGCTCAGGTCATGATCTCACAGCTGTGAGTTCGAGCCCCATGTAGGGCTCTGTGCTGACAGCTCAGAGCCTGGAATCTACTTCAGGTTCTGTGTCTCCCTCTCTCCCTGCCCCTCCCCTACTTGTGTTCTATCTCTCTCTCCCTCAAAAATAAACTATTAAAAAAAATTTTAAATAGAGACAGAAAAAACATTAGACCAAATTCAGCATTTATTCTTGGTAAAAAATAATAATAAATAATAATAATAATAATAATAATAATAATAAATGAGGAATGGAAGTGACCTCCTTCAATCTATAGAGACCTTGTATTAAAAAACCCACAGCTAATATCATAATAAATAATAAAAGGCTGAATACTTTTACTCTAAGATTTAAAAGATGAGGATTTCTGCTCTCATTACTTATCATCCACAATGTCATGAAGGTTCATGCCAGAGATATCAAGCAGGAAAAAACACAGATTGAAAAGGAAGAAGCACAACAATTTGTATTTGCAGATACATAGGACCTAGTATATAAACAACCCCCCAAATCTCTTCATCTTCTTAAAACTTCCACATGTATTCCTGAAATATCTTACCAAATCTATCAAAAATAAACAACAAGGGGGTTTGACTGAAATGACATTGATTTTATAGATTAATCTGGAATGAACTGACGCATTTGTCGTCTTGGGGCACAGCTTACCACATATAAAAACATATACTGTTGTTAATTTTCTTTACAAAATCTTTGTACCTTTAAATAAAGATTCCTCCTATGTCAGTTATATTTTAAGGCAGTTTTGTGAATGTTTTATTAAATTATATTATCTAATTTCTTTGCTGGAATTACAAGGAAACTTACTTTTCTAAACTGATTTTCTATCTAGCATCTTTCTTGAATTACATTATGAAATCTAACAATTTTGGGGCTAACTATTACTGTATGTTTTCAATGTGGAAAACCATGTCATCTAAAAATGAAGACAGTTCTGGTTCCTACTTTCCAATCATAATCATTTTCTTTTTCTTGTTTGACTGCTTCACCAATGATTTAAGTGCAGTATTAAACTGAAGCAATAAAAGTGGGCGTCCATTTTCATATTCATGACGTTCAAGGATTTACGTCTAACATGTCACATGTCAGTAAATATAACAGAGATGGAAAACAAGACTTTTTAAAACCTAGTTAGAGTCCTTGCTATACCTACTTTGTCAACTAAGATTACATTCAGCCACATAGGACAAAGGCCCCCGGAAGCTGTGTCTAACACAAGATAGAAGTTTAGTTCTCCTCCCTGTAAAAGGAAGTGAAAGTAGTCATGGCCAATAGGAGGTCTCAGCAGCGCCCACTCTGGGTTTTCCATGTGGTTGTCCTGTCATCTTTAGCAAACGACTCCCACTTCCTGGTTCAAATAGTTGTTTGAGCCTTTACCATTTGGTCCACTTTCCACACAATAAAAAGAAGGAAGAAATAAAAAAGAATAAACCCCTGGCATTTCAATGAGACCTCTTAAAAATATCAAATTATGTGTTCACTTATATGTCATTGACCAGAACAAATTCTCATGAGCATAAATGTAGCTACAACAAAGGTTGAGGAATACAGTTTTATACGTGGGTCTCAAGGTGCCCAGTAAATACAAGGGCCCTCATGCTGGTTCCTCATGTGACTGCATACCAGTCCACCTGCCAAGTTTTAGAATGTGTCAGTAATGAGAAGTGAATCTCTGCTGAGTTAATCCACTGAGTTTTTTTAAGTTTATTGAGATATAATTTATAAACTAAATAACTACACATATTTAATGTATACAATTCAATAAGTTGGGACCTTACCTTAAGCAAACACGTGTAATACCTCCATCACAATCAAAGGGATAAATATACCCAATACCTTTCAGAGGTGTTGTGTGTGTGTGTGTGTGTGTGTGTGTGTGTGTGTCTTTTGTGTATGATAAGGACACTTAATAGGAGATCAATCTTCTGAACAAATTTTACAGTGCACAGCACCATATTGTTAACTACAAGCACAGTGTTATAGAACAAATCTCTCCCCTGTTCCACCTCCCCCTGTCCTCTGGCAACTACTCTTCCATGAGTTTACTGCTATCAGCTTGACTATTTTAGATTCTTCATATAAGTGGTATCACATAGTATTTTTCTCTTGTGTCTGCTTTCTTTTACTTAATATAATGTCCTGCAGGTGCATCCATATTGACAAGATATTTTCCCTTTTTAAAGCTGAATAATAAATATTCCATTGTGTGTGTATACCACATTTTCTTTATGCATTCATTAGCCAGTGGACACTTGAGTCGGTTCCATATCTTGACAATTGTGACAAATGCTGCAATGAACATGGCAGGGCAACTATCTTTTTAAGATCCTAATTTAAAAAAAAAAAAAAGAGCCCCTGATTTAAATTCTTTTGAATATCCAGTCAGCAACGGAATTTCTAAATCACACAGTGGTCTCTGTTTTCATTTCTGAAGGAACCCCAGTGCTGTGTTCCATGACAGCGCACTGCACCACCACAACAGTGTGTAATCATCCTGTTTGTCCAGATACTGGCCAAGACTTATCCTTTTGTGTGGGACATTTGTTTTTCTCTTTTTTAAATATTGTATTTTATTGTGGTAGTAGCACTTGACATGCAACCTACCCCTTTAACAAATCTTTGGATACACAATATATTATTGTTATAATGGGCACAATGTCATACAGCACATCTCCAAAGCTTATTCAACTTGCTTAACTGAAATTTCCTTCTTGTTGATTCAAAATTCCCCATTTTCTCCCCCCACCTCCCGGCCCCTAGCAGCTAAGACTAGGACTGCTATAAGCTTGTAACAGGAACATTAAACAGAACCTCTCCCCACATAGATTAGAGCCAGAAAAATTTTAAGTGTATTTAATGTATGTGAAGGGAAGTTGTTAATCAAAATTTTAAAAATCTATCTCTATGATTAGGCTTCCCAGTTACCCAATATTTTTAATAAAATAATAGTTTCCATCTTAAGCAAATGTCAATACCAACAAGAAAATGTCTCCAGAATGAAGCGTATTTCTTTTTACCATGTTGGTGTGAAAAGTAGAGTCATTTGATTTTAGTAACTTAATTAATTTGCATAGTGTTTTGCTTTGATGCTGCTAATTTTTCACTGGCATGATTTTCCCCCTTGTTACTTTGAATCTAGTGACCATTGAAGTATTTTTAATAAGCTTCTTTATTAATATATACACATATCTTTGAACACTCTAATTATCCCAATGTGAATTTGTTCATGGATATTTGCTAGTTCTACCTGTATTCATATCTAGAATATGACCTAAAACCACAAAACCGTATGTGGCTTTTTACCATTCAATTCCTGCTGCCCAGCCATGGCTGTCGATTAGCCACTTAGTGAATTTCTGCTGAAGAAATGGGCAATTGAGCCAAATCATAATAAACAATCAAATTGTTTCTTACAGACCTGGATTTTGGTCTCACTATTTTCCACTTTAGTAACTTTATAGTATTTCAACGATTTGAGTAACTTGACTCTGCACATATTAGATGAATAAAAAAATGATCAATGATAGAAGATGGATGGATGGATGGATAGATAGATAGATAGATAGATAGATAGATAGATAGATGATGAATAGATTAAATATAAAAGTTAATTTTATCCATTTTAATTTGCTAACCTGACTGTGCACACATTGGATGAATAGGTGATCAATGACAGATGACAGATGATAGATAAATAGATGATAGATTAGTGATATAAAAGTTAATTTTACCCATTTTAATCTATTCTAGGTGAACAATATATCTTTTGACTTTATTCTCAGTTGCAGCTGTTTATTTTATATTTATGTTTGCCTCTTGTTCACAAATAACTGTGTAAGAAAGGCATGCTTGAAAAACTCAAATAAGTAGATTATGAAGATATTTTCATTGGAACCACTGTTCCTCAGATGCTGCCAAATTTTAGGCTTCTGAAAAGAATCTTTTAAATCACTTTATTTCCCTTGGTATAAAAATGATATGTGCGCACACTGACATTCTTTCTGAAGTCCTTTGAATGTATTTATCTCTTTGTCAGAGAACCACTTCTTTATCTTTGTGCCATGAATATCTTTTTAGAAAAATAGCATTAATGTTCATTCATTTTCTTTACACTGTCTGACCTCATTTGTAAGTTTTCTCCAACGCACTATAGCGTGAATTCGGTGGATGCAGCATCACACAGAATTAGAAGATATAAATTAGGCTTTGAGCTTTTCTTCTCTCCCTGTCCCAGTTCAAGAATCATTAACCTGATTTATAACTTTTCCAAGTTCCTTTTTTAACTTCCACTTTCCCATTTTTCATGCTTTTTACAATTGTACTTTATTTTGCAGTCTAAATATCTTTCTCTTCTTCACAAAACAAATCATTATTTTAATACACTAACCTGAGGGCAGGAGAAACCATCAGATCCCGGGGAGGAGTTGCAGCCTCCGTATTAGGGTATGAAATAAGGGTTGTGACTACAGGTCTGGAAGCAGGCTAGGAGAATTCTCGCACCATCTGGGCTTCTGGCTGCACCTGCAGGCCTCAGACGCTGCCCCGGCGTCTGCGATCGCAGCGACACCTACGTGACTCAGTGTGGCCCGTTAGAACACGCGCCCTGATTTCCCAAAGATTTCCTTCCATGTTTGTGAGGCAGATGCTATGAATTTCTGATGCAGTCTGTGAAGCCTCGTACCTATACTACCCCAAGCCCAGTAATGAGGTAAAGAGAAAAAGCCATTTAAGAATCTAAGTATTTAAAGGTTTAATTGCCTTTATCGTCTCTCTTTCGCCCGCGCGCGCGTCTGTCATATGGAAAGCCCCTTATTCATTTGCTCTAAATGTATAAATCAATGGATAAACTTAAAACCAAAATTTCACTTTTATGAAAATAAGTATATGCTACATAATATATAAAATTTGGAAAATGAAGAAAATAGTTAAGAAAATTTCACCTTAACCCATAACCCCATGCTCCTGTTCCCTTGTGATTATTTTTCTCTAATTAGTTACATGTTTATTTACTCTCTTTGATACCAAACATCATGATAACCAAAACTGTACCTGGTTTTTTTCTAACCATTAGAACTAAGAATACTTTTGCGTGACATGTGTTTATATACATTATGCAGTCAACACTTAGAAACAAGCCTTGTTTACAGTGTGTGCATATCCGCACACAGCTTTATACATGCAGAAAATGAAATACAGCTAAAAATTGGATCATGTTATTTAACATTCTGTATTTTTCTTTTTTTTAATTTTTTTAATGTTTTTTATTTATTTTTGAGAGACAGAAAGAGACAGTGTGAGCAGGGGAGGGTCAGAGGGGAGAGGGGGTACAGAATCTGAAGCAGGCTCCAGGCTCTGAGCTGTCAGCACAGAGCCCGACGCAGGACTCCAACCCACGAACCGTGAGATCATGACCTGAGCCGAAGTCGGACGCTCAACCGACTGAGCCACCGCCCCTGTATTTTACTTTTCTACTCACCATTATCATAAGTTTCTTCATAAACATTAAGTCTTTTAGTAGTCACGTGTTATTATAGTCATCTCTTTTACAGGTTGAGTAACTGAGCAGCAGAAAGGGTAGGACAGTTGTCCAAGATCACACAGGTAATACGTGACAGGAGTGGAACTCTGATCTAGAAGTCTGTTTTACTTCAAAGCAGTTGTACTCAGTCCTTAGTTTGGTAGTCAAGGCCAGACTACTAAAAATAAAAATTATTTTTCTATATAAAATACTGTGATGAGTGTCTTTATCTTGCTGTCATCGTTGTTTATTTCCTTAAAATGCATTCCTTTAGAAGCTCAACAATGCATAAGTCATAAACATGTCTGAAACTACAGATGTGTAGGAATTCCTTTTAGGAAGATGACATCCTTTGGCATTAGTTTTGTGTATCAAAGTACCCATGTCACTTTACCTGGAGCTTGCTAAGAATGATCACTTTTATTAATATTTATCCATGTGATATTCTTTTGATATCTGGGTTTGGGTTTTTTCTAACTTTTTTATTATTACTGAAGTTGACTACTTTTCCCTATGTCTTTTGGCATGTATTTCCTTTTGTTCCTTTTTTTAAAGGTTTATTTATTTATTTGGAGAGAGAGAGAGAGAGAGGAAGAGAGAGAGAGGCAGAGAGAGGCAGAGAAAGAGAGAGAGAGGGAGAGAGGGAGAGAGTCCTGAGTCCCAAGCAGGCCCTGCACTGTCGGTAAACATGCACTGGTTGGATAAAAAACTGCTAAGTGAATGTAATTTTTTACCCCATTGTGTAGCTCAATTGTCCATTGCTAATATGTTGTGAATGTGGGTTTCTCCTCCCAGATTTAACCTGCATCAGGACATTTTACTGAGAAGTCCTTATGAGGTATTCTCAATGCAAAACCAATTCACAGTGTTGAATCAGCATCAGGGTTCTCCAAAGTTTTGTATTGTTCCTCCTCATTTTCTAAATATATTATCACATCATTTACAAATAACAATTATAGTTTTCCCTTTATAATATTTATATTTCTCATTTATTTGTCCTCTATTCAACTTTGGTCATTATAATAGTGAATCTAGACCTCTGTTTTACTGATTTAAAGACACTGTTTTACTAGTAGCATATGATATGTTAGGTAATAGGAAGCTATACATATTTCAATAATGTTAAAGAGGGTATTTCCACTTCTAATTTTCTAAGGATCAGATGAGAATGTATTTTTTAACATTACTAAGTACTTTTTCAATGCAAAAGAATAATGTCTAAATTTGTAATTGTTCTGATATGAAACATTTTATTATTTTGTTACATTTTATCAACTTTTTCATTTTTTATTATTGTGAGAAATCTTATTCATTTATGCTGACATTATTTTAATTTCTTCTTAATGTTTATTTATTTATTTTGGAAGTCAGGAAGGGGAGGAGTACAGAGATTCCCAAGTAAGCTCCATCTAATTAGCTCAGAGCCCAACATAGGGCTCAAACCCATTAATCATGAGATCATGACTTGACATGAAATCACGCTTAGCCCAACACTCAACCAAAACACTGCTTGAACTGATATATGAATTCAGTAAAGTCACAGGATATAAAATCAATATACAGAAATCTGTGACATTTCTATCCACCAACACTGAAGCATTAGAAAGAGAAATCAAGGAATCGATCCCATTTAATATCATACCAAAAAACACAAAATACCTAGGAATAAACTAATGAAAGAGGTAAAAGGTCAATGCACCAAAAATTATAAAGAGTTTATGAAGGAAACTGAAGAAGACACAAAGAAATGGAAAAACATTCCATGTTCATGGTTTGGAAGAACAAATATTGTTAAAATGTCTATACTGCCCGAACCAATTTATGTATCAATGCAATCCCTATCAAAATAACACCAGAATTCTTCACAGAGCTAGAACAAACAATTCTAAAGTTTGTATGGAATAAGAAAAGACCCCAAATAGCCAAAGTAATATTGAAGAAGAAAACCAAAGCTGGAGCCATTATAATTCCAGACTTCAAACTCTATTAGAAAGCTGTAGTGATCAAGACGGTATCGTACTGACACAAAAACAAACACATAGATCAGTGGAACAGAATATAGAATCCAGAAATAGACCCTCAAACACATGACCAATTAATCTTTGACAAAGAAGGAAATAATAGCCAATGGAAAAAAGACAGTCTCTTTAGCAAACGGTATTGGGAAAACTGGACGGCAACATGCAGTCCATGGACTACTTTCTTATACTATAGACCAAAATAAGTTTCAAGTGGATTAAATACCTAAACATAAGACAGGAAACCATCAAAATCATAGAGGAGAAAACAGGGAACAACCTTTTTACCCTTGGCTGCAGCAACTTCTTTCTTGACATGTCTCTGGAGGCAAGGGAAACAAAAGCAAAAATGAACTATTGGGACCTCCTCAAAATAAAAATCATCTGCACAATGAAGGAAACAATCAACAAAACTAAAAGGCAACTGACAGAATGGGAGAAATATTTGCAAAAAACATATCAGATAAAGGGTTAGTATCCAAAATCTATAAAGAACTCAACCCTCAACACCCAAAAAAATAAATAATTCTGTAAGGAAACAGGAAAAGACAGGAACAGACACTTTTTCAAAGAAGACGTGCAGATGGCTAACAGACACATGAAAAGTTGCTCACATCGCTTATTATCAGGGAAATACAAATCAAACCCACACTGAGACACCACTTCACACCTGTCAGAATGGCTAAAAGGAACAACTCAGAAAATGACAGACACTGGCGAGGATGCAGAGCAAGGAGAACGCTTCTGCACCTGCTGGTGGGACTGCACACTGGTGCAGCTGCTCTGGAAAGCAGTATGGAGGTTCCTCAAAAAAGTTAAAAATAAAACTACCCTATGACCTAGCAATTGCACTACTAAGTATTTATCTGAAGGATACAAAAATGCTGATTTGAAGGGACAATTCACCCAAATATTTATAGGAGCACTATCAACAACAGCCAAAATCATGTAAAAGCCCAAATGCCCATCAAGAGATGAATGGAGAAAGAAGATGTGGTACATACATATATACACTAGAAAATTGTATCAAAAAGAATGAAATCTCAGTGATCAAAAAGAATGAAATCTTTACCTTTGCAACAATGTGGATAGAAATAGAGTATATTATGCTAAGCAGAATAAGTCAGTCATAGAAAGATAATTGTCATATGATTGCACTCTTATGTGAAATTTAAGAAACAAAACAGAGAAACACAGGGGAAAGAAAGGAAAAATAAGATGAATAGAGACAAGTAGACAAACCATAAGAGACTGTTAAATATAGAGGATAAACTGAGGTTGGCTTGCGGGATGTTGGCTGGGGAGATGGGCAAAATGGGTGACGGGCATTAAGCAGGGCATTTGTGTTGAGCACTGGATGTTACCTGTAAGTAATGAGCCACTAAATTCTACTCCTGAAATCATTATTATACTATCTGTTAAATAATTTGTGTTTAAATAATACTTGAAAATATCAAATCAAAACAAAACAAAAAACAAATAAAAAGAGCATTGGATGCTTAACCAACTGAATCCCTAGGTTGCCCTATGCTGATATTATTTAAATATTGTAGAATATTTCTATTTATATTCTAAGTGGAGAGATCCACAGTTTATTTTGCTGTGAATAAGTTGCATAAGATTTAAAAATTAGAAATCTTTGGGGCTCCTGGGTGGCTCAGTCAGTTAAGCAACTGATTCTGGCTCAGGTCATGATCTCATGGTTCGTGGTTTTGGGCCCCGCATCGGGCTGCATGCTGACAGCTCAGAGCCTGAAGCCTGCTTCGGATTCTGTGTCTCCCTCTCTTTCTGCCTTTCCCCCACTGGCATTCTGTCTCTTACTCGAAAATAAATAAAAAGATTTTTTAAAAATTAGAAGGCTTTGCACATGTTTCTAATGTGTAAAAATTGCACGTAACGTATATTCCATAAAAATATTTTTCTTATGTAATTTTCTTCAGTGGTCTGTTTTCTATGACAACATGGTCATAAATGATCAGTGCCAGAAAGTCAGCTAATCCATTTCTCCCTTTTACATATGAAGAAGTAGAAATTCAGAGAGTTTACGTTACTTCTCCATTGTCACGTCTGGCAAGGTGCCATCCTTATCCTCACTGCATTTATACTTGTAGCCCTAGGAAATGCCAGAGCCTGAAAAAGAAAAAGTCTGGCTCCCCGAGTCACCACATAGAGGGACTCTGCCAACCAAACAGAAACAGCGCCTGTGCACCGTGGTTACACAAGAAATAACACGCAAATACAAGTACAAATCCGGATATTCAAATTCCCAACATAACTGTTGGAGATTTAATCATGGCCATCCAAATAAAGCAACAAATAACAAATAAATAAACAACCACACATAAATATTGGTATCAACTATATTTTGGCCATATTATTTAAAATAAGAATCATATCAATCAATAACTGGCTAGTTAGCATGTTCAATAGCACACTTGAAGATAGAAAACAAAGTCAACAGGTGAATACAATCTATCAACATTTACAATATTTTGAAATTAAAAGCAACAGGAAAAAGAAGATACATAGAGACAGATGACTCAATTGAGTAATTAGAAATGTGGCTAAGTTTCCCTGTAAATACATTACTCGGGGTTTTTTTTCCTCTTTCTGTGTTCTCTGGGGCACCTGGACAAAAATATGATTGCCGCCAGCTCTAGGCAACGCTGTGATTAAATCTTGACATGGGGTCATAAACTCAATACACACATAAACAATGCCCACATATGTATGCTATAAATTCATGATGCCAAAATTAATGATTAAAAAGCCAGAAGGATTAGTCTGACACATTTACTGTTTTATTAAACCATGATTGGAGGGGCACCTGGGTGGTTCATTCTGTTAAGCATCTGACTTCAGCTCAGGTCATGATCCGCAGTTTGTGAGTTCGGGCTCTGTGCTGACAGCCAGGAGCCTGGAGCCTGCTTCAGATTCTGTGTGTCCTTCTCTCTCTGCCCCTCCCCTCCTCACATTGTGTCTCTCCCTCCCTCTCTCTCTCTCTCTCTCTCTCTCTCTCTCTCTCTCATATATAAAATAAAAGATTAAAAAAATTAAAAGAAACATGATTGCAAATAACTTATTTGTATAACACTGGAAGGTGTGGTAATAATTAAAAACTCCAAGTCTTATATAATTACACAGGATTATCCAAATATTATCTATAATAAAAAATTATCATAATATCACTAACAGGACTGCCCAAAAACAATGACATGGATAACAAATCCGGTTGGCTCAATCAAGACTAACATTAGGTGCATATTAAGAGTAGAAGGTGTTGGGGCTCCTTGGTGGCTAAGTTGGTTAAGCATCTGACTTCATCTCAGACCATTGATCTCAGAGCTTGTGAATTTGAGCCCCACGTTGGATTCTGTGCCTCCCTCTCTCTCTGCCCTCACCAGCTCGTGCTCTGTCGCTCTCTCTCAGAAAAAAGTAAACATTAAAAATAAATTAAAGATAAAATAAAAGCAATATAGTGCTCTGTGATAAGCAAGATAGTTTACAGTAAAAATATAGGGTGGGTAGGATGGGATGAAGGTAAATTGAAAACTCAAATTATAAGCTAGAACTGAGAAGATATAGAATGTAAGAAACTAGGAAATATAAACTATATAGCAATCTTAGGCACCAGAGAAACATAAAGTTGAATTTTTCTTGTGTCTCTTATTATTAGTTTTTATAGATAAGATAGTTAATATTTAACTTGATATATTGAGTAAAGTTGAATTTCATAATACTTTTAAATTTGCACTACTTTGGAATATATGCCCTCCACAAATTTAAATGACACCCTTTGTAAAGTAATATGGCTTTAGGGATGAAGAAGGTGTGACAGAGTGTTATTACTTACAAAGTTGTTATAATTATTTTCCAAGAGTAGTTGGAATTTTTGTAAATAATATATTAACCTGAATAAATCTGGAAAGTAAATTGTCTCAAAATATTATTCCTCTCATATAAATTAATGCTACTTGTAGGGATATATTGATCTGACTCAGTCGGAAAACACTTGTAATGTTAATGGAAAGCCTGGGTTTCCATAGATGAAACGTAACAAATAGATCGCTTCCTGAGCAGTATCGTGCGGAGCGCCATGTGAGCATTGCTGCCAGATCTTGTTTTCTGTTACTGCTGCAAAATGCTCTTAAAAGCGTTTGTGAGTTCAGAATGATTAAATTTTTTGACCTATACAAATGAAATAATCCCTGAAGACATGGCATCAAAATTCTAATTTTCCTTCAAACTGTTGTATATTTCAGGACTGTAATTAATTCATTCTTTTTTTTTAATACGATAAACTTCATCTTGATTTTGCATTCATTATAATAACTTTGATAGTTAAAGAGCAGCATTTGATCTTATGATAATTTTGCCTGAGATCTATTATTATCTTGAAGATTTCCTCAGATTCCCATTGCAAACAGTTTCAGATATTACAAGTGTTTGCTTTTTCAGCACAGATATATTTAAAGGTAAAAGTAGCAAAAATGCAGATAAACAAATCAAAGCATTAAAAAAATAAACACAAAAATGCGTCTGCCAAGCTCCTTATCTTATTTTCCTGTCCCTCCAGCTTCTCCTCCATATGGAAATGCCAATGTGAAAACAGTCTTCTGCTACTAAACGTCTTTTTAAATCTGTTCTTCAGGCCGGAGCAGGCAGTTTTTCATATGCCCAGCCGCGAATCATTCTGAAAGCTTTCCTTCACGGCCCACTAACATTTGGCAGTAACGGTTTCTTAGGGGAAGGCTTGAAAACACGCCCGTTAAATACGTATACCTCTCAGGCAGCAGGAAGACATGCAGAGGGGAAGTGCTGGGACCTGGGACGCTAGATAACATTCCCCCAAATATTTCTGAAGTCTCATCAGGCTTTATGAAGAATCTGCATACAAAAAGTTTGGCCAAATATGTTTAATCATTTCTTTAAGACACATCTTAATTCCAGGGCCATTCATGCCCTCACTCACTCCATAAATACTTACTTCCCCACCATGGGCCAGGCACTGTCCTTGGCAGAGTCAGTGCTGTGGTGCAACAGAACACTCGTGGCGCGCTGTCACGTAGCCATCACTGCCCTGGATGGCGTGCTCTGCGTGATCTCCACGTCCTCTCCCTGCAGAATCCCAGCTACTGGGGGTTAATGTATATAGAGCGCAGATCAATGTCTGATTACGTAGGTGCTGGGATGCTGATGGCCTAGAATTTACAAGTGTTATATACATGCATAACCTGTGGCTTCCCACTCAGGTCCATCATCTCCCTGCTCTATTTCCCAGAGCTCTATTTGGGTTAACTGGCTTGTCTCCCACTGACCATCAATTCGAACTTATTTCAGGAGAATATCCTGATTTATTTAATCATAAAAGATAGAGCAATATTGTATTATCCAGCTTTCCGATACCAATCATTAGATACTGTTTTAATAACATACTTACTTTTCAGGAACTTTTTAAATATAAACATTGATTTGGAAGAGGAGAGATGCATTTGGAAGGAATAGTTTCCAAAGTAAAAAAGAATTGGGTGAAAGCTGTAACTGTGTGGCTTTATTCTCATATCTTCAATTAGCAGCAATGTTTGCTTAGTATCTAGTATGTGCTATAATGACGTACAAGGTGGTATCTCTTTGTGGTTTTGATTTGCATTTCCTTAACAGTAACGTTGAGCATCTTTTTATAGATTCATTGACCCTTAATATGTCCTCTTTGGAAAATTGTCTATGCAAGTCCTGTGTCCATTTTTTTAAATTAGGTTATTTGGTTCTTTTGCTATTGAGTTGTAGGAACTCCTCATATATTTTGGATATTAACCTCTCATGGAATATGATTTGCAAATATTTTCTTATTCCATAGGTTACCTTGCATGTTGTCGATTGTTTCCTTTGTAGTAAAGACACCTTTTATGTAGACCCACTTCTTTGTCTTTATTTTCATTCCCTATGCTTTGGTGTCAAATCTAAAAAATCTTTGCCAACACCAATGTCAAAGAGCTTTTCCCTATGTTTTTTCTTGTCATATACCTTAAATATATATTGTTATGCCAATCATATTTCAATTAAAAAGAGAAAGGGAATAAAGAAATGACTCATCAAGATGAGGGGGGGAAATATGTGCAATGCATTGAGGTTCTAATTGTGAAAAAAAAAATAAGCCTTATCAACAATGAGCTTAGGGTCCAGGAGAGTTAAATAAACCATCATGACAATAAGTACTGTCCTGAGGTTTGTACGGAAGGCAAAGGGAACACATGGGAAGCACATCTTTCTATTTCAGGGGATGAGGGAAGGTTTCTTTGGAGAAAGATGGGGAGAAGTTCGCCAAAGGAAGGACATAATGGATAAGCAAAGTGTTTAGAAGCTGGGAAGACACATAGACGACAAGTAGTATAGTTTATGGATTAAGCTAATGTGTTTTCATATGTTGCAGCTTCAAACAGGAAATGTAAGGCTTGCATATCCACCTCACAGAGGCCGGTTCATAAAGACCACATGAAATGAAAAGTGTTAGCTACTGTATGTGGGAATATGGGTGTTTCCAGCTTCTGTAGGGGGGCTTCTCTTTATGGTAAAGACCTATTTTTTAACTGTTAATTACTTTAATCATCAGTATAAAGGTAATGAGTCTCTTTATACATGTCAAATAGAATAATAAGGTTTATCTATTAGGTCTTTTATCTGACAAGTTCCTTTAAGCAAAATAAATACAACAATACTGAATATGCGTAGTTGTTCCAAAAGTAACACAAGAATATTCAGAAAATGGGTTTGATTTTCTTCCTAACTTTTTAAAGTTATTTTATTTTATTTTATTTTATTTTGAGAGAGAGAGAGAGAGAGAGCATGAGCAGGGAAAGAGCAGAGAACAAAGGAGAGAGAGAATCCAAATCAGGCTCCGTACTGTAAGCACAGAACCTGTTGTGGGGCTCAAACCCACAAACTGTGAGATCATGACCTGAACCAAAATCAAGAGTCAGAAGCTTAACCAATTGAGCCACTCAGGTACCCCATAATTTTTATTATTTAATTCATTATTCTGGAATTCATATTTAATATACTTACCACTAAAACTTACATCATTCCAAACAAATCAGTGTTCTTTATTCAGTATTTTTGTTTCATCTATAGAGGTATTTGGCCAGGACAATGGTCTCCATTCTTATCCAATACATTCACTGAGAATATGAAACCCAAGAACAAAACAAAACTGACATCATTTGAGTCACAAGAATGAAGTCATAGGTACAAAACTCCATCATTTACTAAGGAGTACAGGGCCTGCAGATTCACCGGATTTAATCTGAAACCTAACAACTAAAATCCCACCTCCACTGATTGAATCAGACAAATTTATCTGTTGCTTAATTCTATTCTAAAATATTTTTCTTCTCCTCATTTGACAGGACCACAGTTTCTTTAGATATTTCTGTATCATCACATTGAACTCACTTCATCAAGTTTATCACCTCATCCACATGACTGACATAGCCAGTGCCAGGCTCTGCCCTCGGCACTGATGAAGAATTAATACAAATACGACTCCTTCTCTCATGAAGTCGACAAGCTACTGGGGTTATTTTTTAAAGAAGTTAGACAGAAAATTAAATAAGATTATGGAAAAGTAACTGAGTGGCTTCTTTCATTAGTTGGTCAAGTAAGCCCTTTCCACAAATGAATGAATGAATGAATGAATGAATGAATGAATAAATAAAGGCTATCAAAAGCAGGAAGGAGACCTGATTGGAGAGAAGGGATAGTTAGTGAGTCAGGATTGAACATCATGTACTCAAATGCCTGAAAGTAAGTTAGTCAGGCCAGAACATTGTAAATGAAGGAGAGAAAGGTTAAGTGATTAAACCCACAGGCCAAATCTTGCAAACACTTTTAGACAAAGATAAAGTTGGGATAAAAAGTCAGAGAGTTCTAAAAAAAGGTGTTACATGGTCACACTAAAAAAAATCTCTGTTGATTGCTATGTGAAAAGATGTATTTTAAGGAGCTAGAAAGTAATAAGTGAGACAAAGATGCAATTAATCAAGGGACAGAAGATGGTGACTCGAATAAGGAGGTAAATGTGGAGGTGGTGAGAAATGGCCGGACGCAGAACGTATTTTAAGCATGAAATAAATAAGACTTGGTGATGGATTGAATCTGGACACTGGGTGCAAAAGCAGAAATCAATGACTACTGAGATATTACTCCAACATTTCGGGTTTGAGAAACATGATTGGGAGAGTTCTATTTTGAGCATATTAAGTTTGAAATGCCTATTTCGCATCCAAATGGAAATGTCAAAGGCACAGTCTGATATATGAGTCCAGGGTGATGGAGGCAAGTCAGGGTTAAGGAATATATTTGAGAGTCATTGATATATAGGTGTATTTAAAGCTGTGGAAGAGCTGATCTAGTAAAGAGAACAGGTAGATGAACAAGATAAAAGAGCCAGGGAGCAAGTGGCACAGCATTTTGAAGACAAGAAGAGAAGGAAGGAAAACAAGGAAAAAGTTAATAGGGAAATATTGTAGATGGAAACACTGAACTTTCTGTTTTGGTAAAACAGAAGAAAGCCAGGGGGGGAAAGTTCAAAAGGGGAAGCATGGGCCACTGTACCAGATATTGGAACCCAGCTGGGTAGGCACTAGATTTGAGCACCCAGCGGTAAGATCCAGATTCAAAGGTTGACTAGAGAGGGCTGAGAAAAAAATCTGCGGTGAAGAAATGAAGACAGTGTCTATACAATAAATGAATACTATCTAAATAACACATACTTTCTTGTTCTTCTGTTAAATGGAGTAGAGAGAAGGAGCAGTAGCTAGAAAAGTGTGTGGGGTCAAGGAGACAAATGACTGATGACTTAATCAAAAAAGCACATGATCCTGTGATAAAAGCAGTAAAACGATAACAACAGGTATATTGGTGATGCCAGGGAGACATGAGATCCTGGCAAGAACAAGCCTTGGAGAAGGAAGACCAGCACTCAAGTGGGGTTGGGTCTTTGACAGGAACTGAGACAATTTATTCACTGTAACTAGGAGGAAATGAGAGGAGAGGGCGTGAAGGTAGGTGGTTTGATTTGGTGGTGAGAAGGAAAAGGAAATATGCCAGGTGATTTCTATTTTTCTCAATGATCTGTAAAGGAAGACCATTGCCTGCAAGAGAAAGGGGACTATATTTAAAACTTGTTGAGGTGAAATTCTTTGTCATGTGGATATTTTAGAAAGAGCAAAAAATATACTAAGAAAGTATGGACTGGGTGCTGGACACCGATAAATATCCATTTGTAATCTGTTGTCATGAATTTGAGTGAGACTATTCGGATGCAATTGCAATGTTCTGAGGTGTCAGAGGGACTAGATAAATTCTATGAGCATTGATTTTCTATCACAAGAATTTACCAGGAGGAAGAGAGGAGAGAGCTAACAATATCTGTAAAAGAGAAATTATAGAAAACTACCATGAAATCTAAGCTGGGTCAGGAGAACTTAATAATGAAGCGGGGCAACAGAGGGAGAAGAGGAGGCAGTTACATTGTTGGTGGTGATGAGGCTAATGGCAGGTCATGGAAATGGGGCAAGTGCTGCCCAAGTGAAAGAAAACACACAGGGAGTGAGGAGATGGAGTAAATTAGAGTATCTTCTACAAGTTTTTTTTTTTAATTTTTAAATGCTCATTTATTTTTGAGAAAGAGAAAGGGGGGGAGAGAGAGAGAGAGACAGAGAGAGACAGAGAGAGAGAGAAAGAACAGAAGCAGGGGAGGGACAGAGAGAGGGAGACACAATCCGAAGCAGAATCCAGGCTCTGAGCTGTCAGAACAGAGCCTGATGCGGGGCTCAAACCCATGAACCATGAGATCATAACCTGAGCTGAATTTGGACACTTGAAGTCTGATGGAATAGTGACAGAGGCAACATGAAAGGAAAGGTGTTAGCCCAGATGACAAAGTTATTAATTAATAAAGAGGAATGAAGGGGGGATCCCAACATAACAGTAATACAGGGAGGTGGCAGAGGTGACAGGAAGGCATGAAATCATCATGAAAATCTAATAAAAAGGGAAACACAAAAATATTTTATTTCTATTTTTAAACTCTATATTCTTAAATAAATAGTTGTTCCACTCAACAATATAAAGGCAAGCTTTGTTCACTTTTAAATGACACCTTACAGTATAGAAACAGTGATGACCTATAACAAATAGACACACACTGAAAAAAAAAGACTTTAAAACAAAGAGAATTCACCTCTGTAAAATGTTTTTGCTTTTTAAATATTTGTATATAGAAAAATTCAAATCTCTGCTTCATCGTAGAATAGAAGTTGGAATATTTTTTCTGTAAAGAATCAGAGTATAAATATCTTAGACTTTGTGGGACATATAGGTTCTATTGCAAGTATTCAGCTCTACAGTACTGAAAAAGCAGCTGTGGACAATATGAAAACAAATGAACTTGTGATATTAATCGAATAACATTTTATTTATAAAGACCAGGTGATAGGCTAAATTTAACCTTTTGGTCTTAGTTTGTCCACCCTGAGTTAGAGTCCAACACTCAGAATCTCAGCTCAAAATTCCAGTGGGTTATAAAAATTAATAATGACAATGTCTCTATACTATAAACATATGCATAAATAAACAGTATTTCAAACCAGGTTTTATATGGATGAATATTTTGTCTTAGAAATAGTTAAAATTATAACGATTAAAGATAACTGAACTATTCACGGCTGTTTGGCATTCTAAAGATACATCATATAACCATATCCAATATTAACAACATACATCAGCGTCACACATATGTATGTCTTTAAGAGACAAAATAAGATAAAAGACCTTTAGGGGGAAAATTTATCATCCCAGTTCCTCTTAGAAGAGTTCATTTAAATTCCCTTAAATAGAATCTTATAATAGCTATTCGTGATTTACAAGATGGAATATAAAAGAGAGAGTAAGATATTCAAAAGGGATTTAGAGGAGGGCCTCGTGGCTCAGTCAGTTAAGTGTCCGACTTCAGCTCAGGTCATGATCTCACAGTTTGTGAGTTCAAGCTGACAACTGGAGCCTGCTTTGGATTCTCCCTCTCTCTCTGTTCCTCCCCTGCTTGCACTCTGTCTCTCTCTCTCTCAACAATAAGTAAAGATTTAAAAAAATAAAAACAAAAGTAAATAAAAATTCTTTGGAAGCGTTGTCATAGTGAACTTCAGGATGATGTAGCGTTCTAACCTGCTTAATTAAGATCAGAAAATGTATGAGAGAGAAAAGTGAAAGTAAAAATCAGGGGAGTAATTAGGCCGGCAAGTACAGAAGATGCTAAGGCAGTTGTGTCACTGCCCACTTTAAATATCGGTGTTCTAGATGCACAGATTTAAAGAGTTAGACTGTCAGCAGTAGATGAAAAACAGAACCCAACTGTATGTCAGCCACACTTCTATGCTGTTCTGCCATAACTTAGTCTTTCCATATTGCTCCCATGTATACAACCTTTTAGCCTGGACACAACCGCCCCTGTTCACTAACGTCTAAAAATATCACATAATACCGTGATTAAAATATCCATACTTCCTCACTGAGTGAAAGGGCAAGGCATCCTCCAATGTTGTTGGCATAGAGTTCAATTCAGATAATTATTTAATTAGGCTTTTCACCTAAAGGTTTATTGTGCCCTGCAGCCCGCCACCCCCCATACCCCTTCTGATCTCCAGCTGGGACCAGGCTTCTGGAAGAGAGTTCATTTTAGTGCTTCAGTAGTGGTCATTTTCATCATAGCAACAGACCTCCAGGAGTCCTATTTAGTACTAGAGAGTAAGCATCTCAAATTCCTAGAGAATGTGGCAAAATGGAGCCCATACTGATCAAGTGATCACATATGTTGTGCAATTGAATATTCACTTGGTCAGTTGCCGGAGTCCAGCTCCAGCAGGTCCAGGGCTCCATGAAGGATGGACGGTGTTGGCAAAAGGGAGTGAGAGAGCTTCAGCTTCTTTCTGCTCACCAGGCAGGCATCTCTGCTCTGACAGGAGAGTCAGCTTTATTTATTGAAAAAAATGTGTGGGGTACAAAACAGAAGTGGCGATTGCCTTAGAGAATGATTTCTGATGACAAATTCTTTGGTGTGTAAAAATTTTCCAGAACATAGATTGGTGGAAGACTCACACATAATCTTTATCAATGGTGATTGAAGTAGGTGACTAGATGCTTATCACATGGGGAAGGTATCTTTAGCATTCAAATACAAGGCAATATTTTTAGCATAGCAAAGGCAAGAGTTAGTTCTTTTGTGAGCAGGGGTCAATAGCCTATTTTCTTGAGGGGAAGAAAAACAGGTTTCCTCAGGAAATGTAATATTTGCTCCTATAATCACAAAAGAAGAAACTCCTATGACAAGTTTCTTCATAAGGTACAATTCACATATTTTTAGCCTAAGAAGGCAAATCACTCCTGATATCAGTCAGTCAGGCACCTGGGGGGCGGGGGGGGGGGTCAGTGCTCAAGCAGAAATTGAGTGGGGGTTGAGTGGGCATAGATGCCAGTCACCATCTGATGGTGGGAGGCCTTGCAAACCTGCCTTACTTTAGAAGTGGCTCCCAGGAGTCGGTGCTGCTGGAGAAAATAGTCTGTGCCCTACACTATTACATTTCCCACAGGACTGTCAATTAAGTATATCAGTTCCCAAATATGTCTCCCTGTGCGTATGCCATGAAACTGCCTATAAACATTCTTCGCCTGCTTTTAGAGAGGATTTATCACTAATATTGTGTCACCAGATCACAAATTCAAAACCCCAGAAAGGAGGATTTATTGTAACCAATAACATCAGGTGAACAAAAACACTCCCAAATTCACTTCTCCTGGGCTGATAAGCTTCCATTTCTGATTTCCTTAAATGTGTTTCATCCTCGTACTTACTCTAAAGTGAAGAGAGGTCTTACATACCATGGGCAGCCACCACCAGCTCCCCATTGTATTCGAGCACACACCTCTGCAATATACCATCTTGATTCACCACCACGCAGAGGGCTTGGCCCTTTGTACCTTATATGTTGGTAGTATTTCTATCAGTCATCTGGGGAAATCCAGAACGTAAACATGCCCTATAAGCCATAAAAGGAAGAAAGCTGCAGTCAATTACCTATAGGATGAACCAGCAGGAGCATTGCATTCCTTCTTTTCACCAAATTATGTTTAGGTGGAGCTAAAAAATATATCCTTTTCTGTGGGAGAGACAGAGGTTTCTCCCTGTACTGCCCTTCAGCCAGCACGGTATCCAAAAAGAGAACTAAGTGGATTACTCCCTTGCTCTGAGTTACTCTCATGGGAATGTCCTCTTGCATTGCTCATGAAGTTGAGGTCCATGCGTGAGTGACCTTCTGTCTTCTGTGATGTCCTCATTTGTACTTATTGTCTGCTTCATGAACATCCTTAACCCATGGAGAAGGTCAAGTTATCCTTTTCTGACAGAACGTTCAGCTGTAGAGCCTACAGTAACAGCAGCATGTGCCACACTTCTTCTCGGCCCTGCCCCTGAGGGGACCTCACAGAAAATGGCAGGTAAAACACCACCCACCATTCCTGTCACTGATTATTGGAGCCATTTTCACAATTATCTGTAAATTGGTACATGAGGTGAAGTTAAGACCCCATCTAATGTACCTTCGGGAAGTTTAATGGTAGCAATTTTATGTCAAAGGTAATGATCTAAGTGTTGTCATTTGTGAATCTCGCATATCTTCCATGGATATGTGTAAGTTCAAAGATGGATCTGAGACCACTAAATTGGGCAAAAAGAAAGACATATTTCATGAAAGATGGGTTATAAATTTGTGTATTTCATTCTTTCCCACAACCTCATTCCCACTTCTCAATACAAAAACCTGAAGTCCATGCCTTATCTCCCCTCCCATTCATTATAAAGACCAGAGGAGATAAATGATTAAGCCAACCCTTTCTTTGAACCCTTTTCCACACTGTTTCTATAACAAATGTTTCAGTTGTTCAGTTTCACTCTAATCTTCAGTGAGACACCTGCTCTGAGGGTAAGGGAATGTGGTACATTCAGGTGACACTATGGCTTACTGCCCGTCTGGTTTTGTGTCAAATAAACTATTGCAAGCTTAATAGAGAACCTGTAGTTTCAAACTTTTAGTTGTATTTTCTGAGGATGTTTGTGTTATAAGAATAGATGCACATTTCAGTTAACATCCATTTGTCATCTCTTCCAAATGGTCAAAAAACCCAGCAATGTGACCAAAACCTTCTTCTGGGAAATTTTATCCACAGCTGTTCTGTAGCATCCATTTCCTATTGATGACGGGTGCTAATTCTTACCACGTTGGTGGTCTCAACTCAGTCCATCTGGGCTGCTATAACAAAATACCACAGGCTGGGTGGCTTATACATAACAGTAATTTATTTCTCACATTCTGAAAACACAGAAGGCCAAGCTGAAGGCACCAAAGTGGTCATCTTCTGGTGAGGGCCCTCTTCCTGGTTCATAGCCAGCATCTTCTCACTGTGACCTCACGTGGTACAAGAACCTAGGGCCCTCCAAAACCCCTAACTCTTACCATCTTCTTGCAGGGTCAGGATTTCAACATTTGAATTTGGGGTGGGGAAACATCATAGTATCTCTGACACAAGAGAAACGGGTCATCTCTCTACACACTGGTGAATGGCCTAAGACTGCCTACATATTTTATGAGCTCAACTAGGAAATACATCAAGACATCTTTCTTTGCATTCCAATATTTTCTTGAGCTGGAAATTGGGCTTTTTTGTTGTTGGGTTTTTTTAGGTTTTTTTTTTTTTTCCGAGGGAGGAAGAGGATGAATAACTACATGATCCAACTGAATTGTGATAGATGTTTATATATATGAAACACTCAATTCTGCCCTATATTATCCTGAACAGTGTATGTTTGCATCTAGGCATTTTCAGAAGACTAATTTACAATGCTTCAGTTATTAATAATAAGATACTCATTAGTATAATAGATTAATGTAGTATCATTATAAATAAGTATCTCTAATAACTCATTAACCAGCAGAAATAAATGCAAGTGCTCTTTAACTTCAACTTTTGTATAATATTCAATCTCTCCACTTATACAGAAAAACATTTATTCATTTAAGGTCAGTGATCAAAAATGTGCATTATGACCTTTGAATCAAGTACCCTTTATTAAATAACTTAATGTTATTCTGATACATCTTTCCTAAATAGTGAGCCTTATGAAAATATCCCCAGGAAATTGACATAAGGAAACATATAATTTCTCTCCTTTAGCTGAATGAAAATGAAGTAAAAAGGACCTACCAATGAAGAGTCCATATTATTGCCATGAGAGAAAAATAATGAGGTGGCAAAAGAATCGTGCAGAATACTAATGTCATTTGACACCTCCCACAACACCTCAAAGATGGGATTATACGATGTTCTCACTGACAAGGTCAGCCTGCCCTGTGGGCTTACCAAGTGCTGGCAGTCATACATCAGTCTGCAGAGATAGGCTGCAGGCAAAGCGACTTACCGGCAACACCAGTAATGAGAAGCCTGAAGGAAACATGTTTGTCTAAAGCCTGACACGTATCAATCCTGTAGAATTTCATTAAAAACATCTATTAATGTCAATCTTATAATAGTAAAAAGATCATAGATTTGAGAAATAACAATCTCAAACATATTTCATTCCTTTCAGGGCAGATAAAAATGCCAAACTGGATATAGATAAATAGCAAAAGAATTACGTCTATATTTCTAACATCAGCAGAATGGAATATAAATAAAATGATTGTGGCTTTTCATTATCTATATTAGAATTGATTAGAAGAATGCACGAATATCAGTTAGGATTAAGTTAGATTTCCTATCTCTGAAAACCCAAATAACTATGATTTAAACAAGGTAGTTATTTATTTCTCTCATAACTGAATTTGAAAGGAAGACATCCAATAATATATACGGCCAGCCCGCCCAGTCATCCAGGAAACAGTCTCTAAACCTCTACTCTACCATCTTCAGCACGCAGCATTCATTCTTGGTCAACCTCATGGTCCGCCGTGGTTACTGGGGACTCAGTCATCATGGTGACCTAATCAGTAGTGGAAAGAAGGAAAGAAGATGAAGCACAAGCCAATGTACTTCGAGGATTTTGCCCTGAAACCTCTCAGAACAAATTGGCAAAACACCTAGGAGCAAGAATATGCTCTTTTAATTGAATAGCAATATACTAACAGTAGGATTTTACATCTAAAGAAAGAAGAAACAGATTTTTTGGGGGGTGGGGAACAGGCAGTTTCACCTATTAAAAGGAAAATAAAGAATTTATAGTATTAATGTAATTGTTAAGAAGACACAAATTGAGGTTAGTTAGACAACTTAGACTGAAATCCAGGTTCTGCCAATTCCAAGTTTACAGATGTAGGCAGGCCATTTCTACTTTCTGGGCCCCATTTTCCAAATGCAAAATGGAAATTATAAATGGCACCTACCCATGTGACTATTTGAAGACAAAATAATATATTAATGCATTTCTGGATTTGATTTGCTAATGTTTTATTCAGAAGTTTTGTATATAATTTCATGATAGATATGGATCTGTAGTTTTCTTGTTTTGTACTCTCTAGTTTGCATACCAAGGTAATATGAGCCTCCTAAAATGAGTTGAGAAATGTTTCTTTGTATTCTCTTTTATGTAAGATATTTTGAATTGGTATTAATTATTTAAATTTTGGATAGAATTCTCCAGTAAAATCATCTGGACCTGGAGACTGTTTTTAAGGAGCTTTCAAGTTATAAATTCAATTTTTTATAGTTATAGCAATATTTAGCTTTTCTATTTCACCTTGGTTGAGTACTAAGTGTTTATGGTTCTTGAGGAATTGGTCTTTCCAAGTCGGCAAATTTATGAGAGCAAAGTTGTCTGTAGTATTTCTTTATTATCTTTTTTAATGGCTACAAGAACTGTAGTGATATCCCTGGATTTATTCTTGGTAATGGTGAGTTTTTTGTCTTACCCCTTTTTAATCTTTGAAAATCTTACTAGAGGTTTATCAGGTTTATTGAGCCTCTTGAAGAAACAACTTTATTTTATTCATTTTGTTTTCCTGTTTTTGATTTTGTTCATTTTTGCTTTTACCTTTATAATTTCTTTCTTCCTACTCACTTTGGGTTAATTTCTCTTCTTATCCTAGTTTATTGAGGTAAGAATTGAGATTATCCATTCAAAACCTTTTTTTATATAAGTGTTTAATAACTATTAATTTTCCTCTCAGTACTACTTTAGCTGAAGCCCATATCTTTTGATATATTGTATATTAATTTTCATTCAGTTTGATGTGCTTTTAAAATTTCCTTTGAGATTTCCTCTTTGACCCATTGATTATTTAGAAGTGTGGGGTTTATTTTCAAGTGATCAGAGATTTTCCTGCTATCTTTCTTTTAATTTCTAGCTTGGTACCATTATTGTCAGAGAACACACTCTGTGTAATTTAAATATTTTGAAACTTGACTGAGATTGTTTTGTGCACAAGTGTATAGTCTCAATCTTGGTGAATTTTCCATGGACACTTGAGAGAATAAATGTTTATTCTACTCTGGGCTGGGCAGAGGGTTCTCCATGTGCTGATTTGATTCTGTTGGTAACGGTATTTCATTCTTCCCTCTCCTTGCTGGTTGTCTGTCCAGTAGTTTGATCCCTTGTTGAGTTGATTGCTGACATTCCCAAGTTCAACTGAATTATTTTTGTTCTCCTTTCAGTTATGTCAACATTTTTGCTTCACATCTTTTGCATCTCCTTTGTTCAGTGCATACATATTTAAGATTGGTGAATTTTCTTTATTAACAGACTCTTTTATCATGTAATTGCCCTATTTGACTCTAGTAATTTTCTTTGTTCTAAGTCTACTTTATCTGATATCAATATAGCCATTTACGCTTCTTAATTAATATTTTCATGGTATATTTTCCACCCATTCACTTTCATCTTAGCAATATAACTCTATTTTAGGCAATTTCTTGTATACAACATATAAGTGATGGTGTTTGGTTTGGTTTGGTTTGGTCTACTTTGCCAATTTCATCTTTTAATTGGTGTATTTAGGCCACTTGAATTAATGGCATGTGAGGACTCTAATGTGCAATCTTGGTATGTGCATTTGGCTTATATATTGTTCCATGTTTTTTTCATTTCTCCTTCCTTACTTTCTTTTGGGTTACTTGAATATTATTTAGGGTTGAATCTTACTTTATATATTTTGCCTTTTTAATATATTGTTTGATATGGTCATCTTAGTTGTTGCTCTAGATATTACAATATACATTATGGAACTTAACAATTCCTGTTGATATTGTGGTTTATCCCTTCAAATGAAGAAATCTGACTTCAATTTAGGACTTTTTATACTCTCCCCCCTTTAAATATACTTTCCTTAAATATCTCTTCCACATATCGTCAATATCATATCACCTGGTGATAGAATATTTTCTTCAGCTATAAAATGACATTTAAGAAATTCATAAAAAGAATAGTCTATTATATCTATTCCAATGCTTTCATCCATTTCTGAGGTTCTAATCCTTGTCCTGTTACCTTTTTTTCCCCTGCTTACAGAATTTCCTTTAGCCACTCTCTAAGGGCAGGTCGGTTGGTAACACGTTCTTTTATTTTTGCTTCTGCTGAGAATATCCTGATTTGCCCTTTACATCAAAGAAATATTTTTTGCTGGATAAAATTCAGTTTTCCTCTTTCAACACTTAAAACATACTGTTACTTTTATTTTATTGATTGCAAATGGTCGTGTAATGAGGGCTGGTAATTCTTTGAGATCCTGATTTCAGTGCTTTTGTAAAAATATCCAGAAGTAGAATTGCTTGACCATATAGTATTTTATTTCTTAGTTTGTTGAGAAATCTCCATAATATTTTCCCTTGCAGCTACATAATTCTATCAACGGTATACAAGTGTGCCAATTTCACCACTTGTTACCTTTGGCTTTTGGATAAAAACTATCCTAACAGGTAATGTGTCCTTTCTCTTGAGATGCATTCAAGTATTTTTGTCTTCATTTTCCAGAAGTTTAATTATGCTCTATCAGAATGGATTTCTTTGTATTCATCCTATTTGGGGTCCACTCATCTACTTGATACAGAATATGCCACCCAAAATATGCTATGTTGGTATAAGGATTATGTCAAGATGTACACTTTTGAGATTCAACAGATGCAGAAAGAAGTCCTCCTAAAGCTTCCTTTATCTGACTAAAAGCAGAAACTTCTGAAAAATAAGAACTTCCATAAATCCCTCTCTCAGAAGATTGTTATGGTCTTGAAGGAGACAGAAAGTTGGCCCCAGGACAGACCTACACCAATAAACCTCACGAAGATACCTCTTATCTTGCATTAGCTTCCTTCATATATCTCTCTACTCACAACTTGCAAGCTCTAGAAGCCTAAAAACTTTATTCCTTTGTCTGTCATATCTTCACAATTTATTGCTCTAGGTTAAAAATTGTACAGAAGCTCTAAGATTTATTGACTTAGATTCTTCTTTTCCAGGAAGGTTCTTGTGTCCCATAAAAATTAACATGAAATAAAATGTGTATGCTTTTTCTCTTGTTAATCTGTTTTACGTCAGCCTAACTTTCAACGCTCTAGTCAATCTCAGAGGATAGAGGCAAAAATCCACTCCTACAATTCTGTATATTTGTCTTTTACCCTATTTGAGAAGTTTTTAGCCATTTTTTCCCTTAAATACTTTTTCAGTTCTACTCTCTTTCTCGTCTCCTTCTTGGATTCTAATTACATGAATGTTAGCTACTTTGTTCTTGGCCCATAGATTTCTGAAACTCTACTCTTTTTTTATTGTAAGTTCTTTATGTTGCCTGGATAGTGTAAATTTTATTGCTCTGTCCTTAAAGCTACTGACCTATCTTCGGTCGTGCTCACTCTACCAACAAACTCATTCAGGGGGATTTTTATTCTACTAAGCAGCAGACTTAGAGTGTCTTTGCCTGCTTTCTGCAGAAGGCAGGGGTAGGAGAGAGGTGGAAGATGAACCCCCACTGAAACCTTGCAATGGAGGTGATGGGATCAGTGGGTGTTTGTCTAGGAAACTACGCATTGTATGGAAAGGCACTCTAAGACCACTGTGTTAACAAATGGGAAATTTGTACTCAAGAATAACTTAACCAATAAGCAGATATAGAGAAATAATAAAAGATAAAGCAGAAATATATAACAAATGGTAAATAGATAATAATTGGACAGAGTAAAACCAAACATATAACCTATTAAGTTACATATTAAGGGGTGCCTCAGTCAGTTAAGCGTCTGACTTCAGCTCATATCATGATCTCACAGTTTGTGGGTTCGAGCCCCACGTCAGGCTCTGTGCTGGCAGCTAGCTCAGAGTCTGGAGCCTGTCTTCAGATTATGTGTCTCCATCTTTCTCTGACCCCTGCTCGTGCTCTCTCTGTCTCTCAAAAATAAATAAAAAACAAAAAAAATTAAAGTTACATGTAAAGAATAAGGACGATTTTTTCTAATAAAAATACTTGTTTTAAACATCAAAGCAATGAGTAGTGTAATCAAGTTTTCAGGAGAATACTAAAAAATAACCTTTCTTATTTATACTGGTTATATTATTAGGTAACTATTTCAGTAATAGAGTCATATTGATAGTCAAACTATAAGAAGTGGATTAAAAATAGTTATCTAAAAGGGTTAGTATTCAAAATCTACAAGGCACTCACCAAACTCCACACCTGAAAAATGAATAATCCAGTGAAGAAATGGGCAGAAGACATTAACAGAACCTTCTCCAAAGAGAACATCCAGATGGCCAACAGGCACATGAAACAATGCTCAACATCACTCATCATCAGGGAAACACAAATCAAAACCACACTGAGATACCACCTCACACCAGTCAGAGTGGCTAAAATGAACAAATCAAGAGACTAGAGAT